>NC_092271.1:14100095-14257595 GCF_036320965.1 Panulirus ornatus | reverse complement strand
GTTGGCTATCAGTAACCTAGACTAGTCCAGCACGCGGCTCCTGGGGTGACAATAACTCCTCGTAGTTAACAGTAGCCTAT
Source organism: Panulirus ornatus (assembly GCF_036320965.1). Taxonomy (NCBI): domain Eukaryota; kingdom Metazoa; phylum Arthropoda; class Malacostraca; order Decapoda; family Palinuridae; genus Panulirus; species Panulirus ornatus. Next base: position 14,257,515 of record NC_092271.1, on the reverse strand, counting down.
CTCCAAAGGAGCGTCGGACCCTTGTTCACGGTGTGTTGTACACACGCGCAGCCTCGTCTTCTAACTTTCTCCATGTAACAAGTACAAAATATGCATTACATACTAATACTTTCAAAAACTTTCCCATTCCCATCTGCAACGATATAGTAATTTCTGTTCTAATGATGTACGCTTATGACAGCAGTCCTGACAAGGCTGTTGTGTCCTTGCTCAAGGTATTATTGCAGTGTTGGCAATACTGTATCCATGACCCTAAAAACACATGAAAATCATGAATTCACCAGAGAACTCTTGACGTCATCAGAGTTTTCGACACAATATTATGGTATCCATATTCAATATGTTGTATTTACACACAAGATATAACGCGTGTCACAAAGATATTACACACATGCCTATGATTTTAATTAATCTGTTCTCTCATCGACCAGTGTATTCATGCCTGATACAGAGATCCAGTAGAGATTATCAAATACATATCCTGGGTACATAATCCTGCCCGAAATGCTATACTCATGATGAGGACTATGTATCAATGCTTACCATGATACACTCGAGTCCCACGAGCTGTGGTCAGTCTTATCTAAACGCTTCTGTACACTAGTTGTCCTATTACTACCTTGCCACACATTATACCGTGTCTTTTCTCTAGTTGTCTTGTGTTCCACCTTGCACACTGTTCCCACTTTATAGCAAATCAATGTCGCCAGGATAAAGAAGTCCTATTCTTGGAGCCACCACAATGAGCGCCCCCTACAAATCACCATTAATGGCCCTAAGGTGCCCACCCTCAGGACCACAACCGACCAAAGGGCTAATTAAAATAACCTGGTGTAGGTTGCAAGAGGGTTCCCCACGTCCAAAGTAACAAACCCATTGATGAATAATTTAACTCCTCATCTTCGTCCACACGAGCGCCGACATGCCAGCACAAAAGAGAGAAAAATGGGCTCCTTTCACTCCCAGGATGAAGGCCCAGCACCCAGACTATCCTAGCCCCCGTGGCCATCCCCCAACCCCAACGTTTTTCTCCTGCACCCTAACCCCGCTTGTGGCGGTCCACCCCACCTCTAACCCACCCCAGCAGGAAGACGGAGGGAAAGGAGGTAAAGTTAAAAGCATGAGACAGAATTGCCAGACAACCACTCGAGCACACTTGTTACCCTCACCCTACTATGATGATGTGCTCACCTGTGAGCTCTACGCTTGCCTTCACTTACCCTAACCCCTGCACCCTTCACCTTTGCTATCGCTAGAGAGAGAGAGAGAGAGAGAGAGAGAGAGAGAGATCCAAAAAATAAATCATGCGACGATAAGTACAAAAAATATATTTCTATACCAATCTGACTGGATTTTCCTTTCTTACTCCTACCCATTTCTATCCTCAAGATTTCAATCATTTTTCTCAGAGATGCAGTTAATAAACCAAATGCTACGTGAATTCAGTTATAACCAACAGCAAAAATTTCCTTAAAAACAAACGATCATATCTCTCGTTACGAATTCTTTTCGTCTATGCTCGACACAGAAGTTTCCGTTTTATAATTAGGTCCTACTTCACAACGAACAAAGCCCTTCTAGTACCAACTTAACCAGGACTACAGCGAACAAAGCTCTTCTAGCACTAACTTAACCGGGACTATCTGCAGTTTAAAGCACCCTTACTATTCTTAAGCCAATCGCAGCTTGGTGTTTGGTGCACCACGATTCTCAAGTGTTTTTGAGCGAAGACTTGATCCTTTCGCCGCCTTGATGGATCACAGCACTTATGTAACCATCAGCGTTTACTCCCAGACCTTCGGTGAGGAGGAGTCGCTGCTGCCGCTTCCGGCCATCTGCCCCTGATCCAGTTGCTGCCCCGACTACCAAGCATGTCACAGATCTCGTGCTATAAATTCACCATGGATCTGTGCATCTCATACCACCTTGCAATTACACGTGTAACACAACTATACTAATCCCATGAGCATGGCCGAACGATCCTTGAGCACGATCCTAAAGAACCTGGTCAAAAGGCCTGGCCATTACTTCCGTCGTGCTTAAAACGTTAAGTAACCCCGGCAGGAGCCGACGGCGGCCAAGAGCTACAGCACCCTAACCCATGAGGAAGAGTCCGGCTGAACCATATACCGAGGAGCAGTCATGGCTAACGTCAGCCTTCATGATAGTGCCAGCATGGGTACAGTCTCCTCCACCAGAACCAGGGATCATGCTGCTACTAGACTTCGCTCTCATGAATATGTTAATAGTGCGAGATGTGGAGGAAGACTCGAGTGTGGAGACGAAAGGACGCAAGTAAGGTGACGTAACGGAGGAGGCTTGTGTGTGTGTGTGTGTGTGTGTGTGTGTGTGTGTGTGTGTGTGTGTGTGTGTGTGTGTGTGTGTGCGCGCGCGCGCGTGGGGGGGGGGGATGGTGGTGTAGTGAAGGAGACGGGGATACAACTAAGTCATGGAGCAAACGACAGAAGGAAGAAGTGATGGAGAACAAGAACCATGCGTTACGAGACGATAGTGAGACTCATAACACCAGGAAGGTTAGAAGAAAAGAGACCCGGAGATGGAGAAGCAAGAGGGTAAGGGAAAAGAGCGGGTAGAGAACACGTGAGGGTATGGCACAGGGCAAAGAGGCAAGGCTACAAGTGAGCAGATGTAAACAAAGATCTACTAAGATCTGGAAGAGAAGTACACTTCAGGAACGACCCCTTGCAGTCAGGAGCACACCCCAGGAACAGCCTCCTGGCGTCAGGAGCACACCCGAGGGACAGCCTCCTGGCGTCAGCAGCACACCTAGGAACAGCCTCCTGGCGTCAGGAGCACACCCTAGGAACAGCCTCCTGGCGTCAGCAGCACACCTAGGAACAGCCTCCTGGCGTCAGGAGCACACACCCAAGGAACAGCCTCCTGGCGTCAGGAGCACACCCCCAAGGAACAGCCTCCTGGCGTCAGGAGCACACACCCAAGGAACAGCCTCCTGGCGTCAGGAGCACACACCCAAGGAACAGCCTCCTGGCGTCAGGAGCACACCCCCAAGGAACAGCCTCCTGGCGTCAGGAGCACACACCCGAGGGACAGCCTTCTGGCGTCAGGAGCACACCCAAGGAACAGCCTCTTGGCGTCAGGAGCACACACCCAAGGAACAGCCTCCTGGCGTCAGCAGCACACCCCCAAGGAACAGCCTCCTGGCGTCAGCAGCACACACCCAAGGAACAGCCTCCTGGCGTCAGCAGCACACACCCAAGGAACAGCCTCGTGGCGTCAGCAGCACACACCCCAGGAACAGCCTCCTGGCGTCAGCAGCACACCCAAGGAACAGCCTCCTGGCGTCAGCAGCACACACCCAAGGAACAGCCTCCTGGCGTCAGCAGCACACCCAAGGAACAGCCTCCTGGCGTCAGCAGCACACACCCCAGGAACAGCCTCCGGAAAGTCTCTTTGGGGGTCAGGAACACCTCATAGGATGATACACAAGCCCTGGTACCAGTGGTTACCCTGGGATCCTCTCAATACACTTGGGAAAAGCTCATTTTACCAGAGAAGCATTATGCCGAGTACGGGATAAGTCAGCGAAAGCCAGCCTAACCTGAGATGTCAGCAGAAGAACTGGGTCAATCCTTTATTCCTCAGCTTCTTCTGCCACACACACACACACACACACACACACGCACACACACACACACACACACATCAGTCGAACAACTATCCCAACACAATAAAAGTTCATCCAAGAGAAAAAATATTTCTTCACTGAAAATCATCGTGGCTAAATCAGATGAGAAAATGAAGTAAAATTGTAAGATAGAAAAAAAAAAAAATTTGGGAGAATCCAGAAGAGTTAAATGGGTTGTAGTAAAACCTGAGGAAATGGGGAACAGCTGTGAAAAATCATGAAGGCCTGAGCTGGACACAATGAGGACAAACGGAAACTAAAACGCCACATGAAGTTGTGGAACCAAGGCAGAAAATCTGATCCGTTGCTCCACACACTAATGCAGACATTGCACTCAATCCACATATCATGTCTCATGTACATAACGTCCCAGTCGGACATGATTGGCTAATCATTCATCCTTCTATCAATGGCTGTGGGGAGACTGCTCTGGTAGAGTGGGGGTTATGAGTGTACAGCAACACCCTGTCAACGTTACAAGTACTTCATAGAGTGGGGGTTATGAGTGTACAGCAACACCCTGTCAACGTTACAAGTACTTCATAGAGTGGGGGTTATGAGTGTACAGCAACACCCTGTCAACGTTACAAGTACTTCATAGAGTGGGGGTTATGTGTGTACAGCAACACCCTGTCAACGTTACAAGTCCTTCATAGAGTGGGGGTTATGAGTGTACAGCAACACCCTGTCAACGTTACAAGTACTTGATAAAGCCATAGGTTTTAACTTAAACAATTCCCACCATCCACTCCCCTTCCCCACACCCGTCACCCTCAAAAGCCTTACACAACCCCACAAACCGTTAACCTCACCACGGCCTCCACCACTAGGCTGGCTACAGACACACTGGGGCCACGGAGTCAAAGGTCAGTCCCCGGAAGTGCTGCTGCCAACGCCCTCATCCCCCAAGAGATACAATCACACGCAGACGTTCATCACGAACCCTTCCCATCGCGTTTGACGACCCTTTCCCCACTGCCCTTTCCCACTGCTCGTGACGACCCTTTCCCACTGCTCGTTACAAACCCTTTCTCACTGCTCGTGACGACCCTTTCCCACTGCTCGTTACAAACCCTTTCTCACTGCTCGTGACGACCATTTCCTACTGCTCCTGACAACCATTTCTCAGTGCTCTTGACGAATCTTTCCTATCGCTTTATAACAAGCGTCTTCCACCGCCCGCAACGACCCTTCCCATCGTTCGTGATAACCCTTTCGCTAAGGTCGTGACGACCCCTTCCCACCGCCACTCCCGACGACCTTCTCGCCGGTTGTGATAACTCCTCCCGCTCTAGTGACGACCTTCTCGCCGGTCGTGACAAATACTCCCCCTTCCCCTGAAGACGACCCACCCACGGTCGTGACAACTCCTCCCGGCGGTCGCGAGAACTCCTCCTGCCCCTGGTGACGACCCTCCCGACGGTCGTGACAACTCCCGCCCCTGGTGACGACCCTCCCGACGGTCGTGACAACTCCCGCCCCTAGTGACGCCCTCCCGACGGTCGTTACAACTCCCGCCCCTGGTGACGACCCTCCCGCTTAGAACACCTATTGCTACGGGAATTTCTTTGCAAGTTTCACGAGAGAGAGAGAAGCGTCTTAGCCAAAAAGGAAAGTCATCGTCCTTATTCAGAACCAAAATGCACGAAGAATGAACGTAATTCCCAAAAGATTACACGGCCAACACCCACGCTTCTCTCCGACAGCCCTAAGACTGTTTTGAAAAACAAAAATTTAAATTCAAAACCTACAGAAAATTCTGACTGAAGGTCATGAAATATAATTCATATCATGAAACTTACAATATGTCAACTGGTGATAAGTATTCCACCGATTTTGTAACCATGGCATTAGCAGCCATTGCCCCATCATAACTGACACACACTTTTACAACGTATACCAGAAGAATTAACCATTCACGTTTTCTATAATTTCGGTCCCATTTCCACGGGGATGTCTGCGTGTATACAGGATCGCACTCTATTGAGGGAATTTCTTCTGCAAATATGGGAATCCCGAGCCTCAAGAAAAGGGCAGAGGGACGAACAGTTACACCCGGTATAAATTTCTTGCAGCTTTTCCTCTACATTCAGCTTGATCGCAATAACCACGATCCTTATGGGAAGTTACGATGCCTCGGTACGAGGAACCAGACCCGTCTCATGATGCCTCACAATCTGAGCCACTGGTGCATCTCTACCAAAACAGTGTTATAATCAACACCCACACACACACACACACACCCTGAAAATATTCCTACGATTCTTATAGACTTTTCAATCAGATTTCATGAACACACCAAAACAGTGTTATAATCAACACCCACACACACACACCCTGAAAATATTTCTAAGATTCTTATAGATTTTCAATCAGATTTCATGAACACACCAAAACAGTGTTATAATCAACACCCACACACACACACCCTGAAAATATTCCTACGATTCTTATAGATTTTCAATCAGATTTCATGAACACTTCGGGAAACGTCGTGGTGCTGAACCACACACACAAAAATTAATTTTGGGGATGAGGGTAAAGGAGTCTTAGCACACTTTCTAAACTTTCGACTTTAAATACCAAATGTGTGATGTTCCAGCACCGTTACCCATGGTATGTAATAGTAGTGCATACTACGGCACGATGTATATACCTTGTGAGCAAGACAAAATACGCCACTCGTCTCGTCTTTTAAGCAGGATAGGCTCGAGCCAGTCTATCAACACAGTACTTACTTTCACCGACCCGCAAAACAACCGAAGGAGCGAAGGGTCAGGGTCTTTCCTGTAGGAGGAGGACATCCTACTTACATACAGACGGACACACTTAAAACTCCCAAGCACATCCGTTGGACGCTTCAAGACGAAGATAAGACCTTAGTTATGCCAGCATGACCTTTGACATGAACGTTAAGGGTCAAGTAAAAGGATAGTAACGTCGTGTTCAGGTCGTAAGCGCAGGTAATATTCTAAATTACACCAACGCTGATGAACATATCTAAAGGTGTGTGGCGATCACAGCTGCTATGAACACATCATTCACTGCCAGGAATTATGCGTACAGAAAAACCAATAATGATATCAAATAAAAACTTTCACTTATGGAACCCTTAAAAAAAATCCTTCAGGCCCTAAAATCCCCAGTCTGACGAGTATCACAACCTGAGCACGACATTTGGGTATGGTGGCCTGGCCTTTAACCTGACCCTAAGGGTCACACACTCTCACTCAAATGATCATACCGTCAGGCTCAAAGCTTGGTACCGTCATGCCCCAGGGGCTGGTGAGGTGAGACAGCCCACTGTACGGCTCAGGTGGTGGGGCTGTTTCCTCCATCACTACTAAGCCACATACTGGCACAAACCATAACAAGTGGGACTAACTTTGGTATTTGGTTGCTATACATGGAGCACTATGATAGTCATACAGTACAGACTTTCTGTATATTAAGAAATGCTCCTCGGCACGCGTTCCCACCTCTGAACCTCGTCAATTTATATGTAGGTATGCTTTGTTGCGTGTTAAAAGGATTATCTACATATTCTTATCTCAAGATATACCGGTACTTCTCGCTGCCAAAGTTTCTAGTTACCAAGGAACATGTCTTTATTTTATTCTACACTGTTATGCCAATCATAAAGTGAATACCAAAAGTTCACCTATCATGGTTACCAAGGAACAGGTGTTCATTTCATTCTACACTCTTATGTCAATCACATAAATACCAAAAGTTCACCTATCATGAAATATTCTACAGCCCTACGACATCTGAGGTATTAGTGGAACACAGTCTCGAATCAAAACAGTATCTTATCCTATTCATCTGTTCGCACTAACATGGGACACACCGAGTACAAAGAGCCTGGCATGTTTTGTAGAAACCGAATCTGCACGCCGGCAGAGAGGAGTGACCTTAGGGTAGACTTGCTTCAGACGCTTTATACATTCAAACTCGTGTATGCAATTCGTTAAGATGATCCTCCCTCATAGTGACACCTGAACCACGACTAAAAAGAAACTTTTCGACAAGGTCTCAAGTATCCCGACCAACGCTTCATGGAACAATGATAACGCCAGAACTCCCAGCCAGCGGATGCGTCCTCCTCCTCACCTTCACGCACTGGACAACCCGCTGTAACAAGCGATGCAGGTGTAACGTGTGTTACCGTACGTCTCGCAACGGTATTCCAGCCCTAGTATCCACCCAACACACCCATAATGAATCCCCAAACTGCAGCAGAGTGGAGAGAGAGAGAGAGAGAGAGAGAGAGAGAGAGAGAGAGAGAGAGAGAGAGAGAGAGAGAGAGACGAGGTCAAAGTCCGGAATGTGGGAGGGAGAAGCGTGGTGCCCTAAATTGGACCTTCTAACCTGACCCTAACCCTCTCACACAATCAGGAGTCATCAAAGTATAATGGATCTCCCACCAACACCATCATCAGGGTGAGCGGGTAAATGGGGCCAGCAGAACTATCACGGTACCAGCAACCAATGCAAGGGGGAGCTGCCGCGCACCCTATTTTGTTGCGCACCACTAGACTTTTCACGGGTCCTTCATACCCATTATCGCTGGTGTTTCTGCAGCCTGCACCCCTGCATAACATCCATGCAGCTGTAAAGAGTGAGCTTACTTGCCATACAGTAAACCTGCACCTGGACACAGGGTACGTAGTACCATGCAGCTGTAAAGAGTGAGTTTACTTGCCATACAGTAACCTGCACCTGGACACGGTACGCAGTACCATGCAGCTGTATAGAGTGAGTTTACTTGCCATACAGTAACCTGCACCTGGACACAGGGTACGCAGTACCATGCAGCTGTATAGAGTGAGTTTACTTGCCATACAGTAACCTGCACCTGGACACAGGGTACGTAGTACTAATGCCACTAAACGCCGGCTAAGTTAGTCATCATGTTCATGACATTCAATCACATAAACGTAAGACAATGTTTCGAGACTAACGAGGTAGTTCCCTTGTTGACACTAACAAGTATGCCAACAGGTTCAAATCAAGGTACCTCCATATCGCACAAGATAATTTTTACGTATGTGCACCTACCCTGCCTATATTGTTAGCTTCCCAATACACTTCGATTTATGTAAGGTAATCTATTCCGACCATCAACAACTTAGTTTCCACACCAATGGCCACCTCTGTCTTCCTTAAACCTGTTTAATTCAAAACTACCGATGCGAGTAGCTTTGATAAAGTAAACTTAATACCGTAATGACATTCGCTTTATAATAACATTACCGTTATCCGTTCATAAACCTCAATCACGTTACTTCACTGTGCCCAGTGGCGTACTGAGGGAAGCAGGACCCAAAAGCAAACAGTATGGGTGACCCTAGAAACAACCGACTTTCCTTAAATCATTGTAGGATTCGATAGCCTGAGGTAAGGGAGCCAAAAAAAAAAAAAAAATGAAAGAATCCGAATTTATATCTAATTTCTTTCAAGGGCCCTAAAAAATTTCACCCCTCCCCTTCCTATAAAGAAATCGAGAATATCTTGGCCCTCGAGCCATAAAATCCTTACAGATTAAGTCTTCCAAGACTGGAACCCAGTTCAGTCACTCTATCATCCTAATCTGTCAACCACGAAAAAAGATCTCACCACAGAATAACACCTGGGACAAGGTCTTTGACTCAATCTTGAAAGAAAACAATAACGGTTCCTTGAAGAAACATGTATTCTCATTATGAATACAGATTCGCAAACTTTTGTAAAGCATATGCCTACAATCGCTTCTTGTAAGCCTAAGCGGTGAAGCCTTCCCGCCCAGTTGCGTGTCTTACCTCCGACAAGATGCACTCCCCAGGCTGACTTGTTCACGCCATAACAACGGACGGTCACGACGACACATCATGAACGGGGCTTCGAGTCCCGAAGTAATGTGTCCCACCAGACATGTCAGAACTAGTGGCCTCCCTTCCAGTTATGTTAATACTGTTCTCACCATCCATCAGATGTGAAGACCTTACCGGGAAAGACGACGACCTTCAAATGACATCAATACTGGTTTCATCATCCACAGGAAGAAAACCAGTTCCAAGAACCTCATCTTTGAAGCTAAGACATCTCAGGCAAGCGTCAAGAATCTGATATCTTAAGTTCTCACATACATGAATGAATGTTTATACAGATCATAATACAAGTCATGGACATACATACACAATTTCTGTACAAAATGTATCAAAAGAAAGAGAAGAAGTTCGATCGAACGAGGAGTTTTTTTTGTGTGACATATCTAGCATGTTCACACATTTGGCGCGCTAGAGGTTGCATTTACAGCGTATCTGCTTATCCGTTTCATCGGATAAAAAAAAAATAAAAAATAAAACCTTATACAGAAGGAAGTAACATCCTGTCCATGCAAAATGCCTCCACACAAGTGAAAAACTGAACTGAGCAAGTTTCACCATAAAAAAATTACGTCAAATTCAGTGTAATATAACAAACCACCGTCAAACTAAAGTTCCTGCTTTTGCTGAACACTATCGAACGACTGAGGACTAGTCTATTGTGTTATACATTGTGGTACCATGTTAACAGCCGTAAAGTAACACCTCCCATGAAAATGCTCTACGTTCAGGTTCTTTTCATACTATCTTTTCCTTCCCATTTTCTTCCCCCTGCATATGACATCTTGTCATCTGGTGTACTGAAAGCCAATCTTGTACGATGGCAAGATCAAATGGTATGATGTTCTTTTGTGTAACCATACCCCTCACGGTCAGGTCTGATGTTAATCCACTATATCCAAGGTTAAAGATATCAAACTTCAAAGTATAGGTAGTCTCTGATTAAGAGCTCTCTCTTTCTATTAAGATGAATGTCTGACTAGGCTTACCAAAACAATCTGGTCAAACAAAAGCATTACATCCCCTGTAATTCACAACAATCTCTCTACTAAGTCTTACATTTCAGAATCCTTCAAGGTATCATCATCAGAGTCTGAAGATAGAACTAAAGCAAAATAAACTGGTAAATTCACAACCTCAATCAATTCTGGCGCTCTCAGTAAAATAAATAGACTGAGGTGGCAGTTGTGCGGGTGCTCGACCCACGCATGGCGCCTCACAGACTATGATTACTGTGACTGTAGCCAAACCTATATGCGCTCAGGACCGGTATTCCTTGGTCATCTTGTTTCCCTAACGATTATGTATGCTAGCCTGCATGTACCATTTTCTGATTATTACAAACAATCGCTGTACTACGATGGGAAACAATTTTCAAATGACATTTGAATCTATAATAATGTTCTTTGCTTTTCCGTAAAGTCTGGCCTGTATTTATCATTCATATATGGTGTGGGAAGCAATTTGTTTGAAGCAGTGAAAAGTTTTTATCGAGGATGAAAGGCATGTGTACGAGTAGGAAGAATGGAAAGTGATTGGTTCTCAGTGAATGTTGGTTTGCGGCAGGGGTACGTGATGTCTCTATGGTTGTTTAATTTGCTTATGGATGGGATTGTTAGGGAGGTGAATGCAAGAGTTTTGGAAAGATAGGCAAGTATGCAGTCTGTTGTGGATGAGAGAGCTTGGGAAGTGAGTCAGTTGTTGTTCGCTGATGATACAGCGCTGGTGGCTGATTCATGTGAGAAACTGCAAAAGCTGGTGACTGAGTTTGGTAAAGTGTGTGAAAGAAGAAAGTTAAGAGTAAATGTGAATAAGAGCAAGGTAATTAGGTACAGTAGGGTTGAGGGTCAAGTCAATTGGGAGGTAAGTTTGAATGGAGAAAAACTGGAGGAAGTAAAGTGTTTTAGATATCTGGGAGTGGATCTGGCAGCGGATGGAACCATGGAAGCGGAAGTGGATCATAGGGTGGGGGAGGGGGCGAAAATCCTGGGAGCCTTGAAGAATGTGTGGAAGTCGAGAACATTATCTCGGAAAGCAAAAATGGGTATGTTTGAAGGAATAGTGGTTCCAACAATGTTGTATGGTTGCGAGGCGTGGGCTATGGATAGAGTTGTGCGCAGGAGGATGGATGTACTGGAAATGAGATGTTTGAGGACAATGTGTGGTGTGAGGTGGTTTGATCGAGTAAGTAATGTAAGGGTAAGAGAGATGTGTGGAAATAAAAAGAGCGTGGTTGAGAGAGCAGAAGAGGGTGTTTTGAAATGGTTTGGGCACATGGAGAGAATGAGTGAGGAAAGATTGACCAAGAGGATATATGTGTCGGAGGTGGAGGGAACGAGAAGTGGGAGACCAAACTGGAGGTGGAAAGATGGAGTGAAAAAGATTTTGTGTGATCGGGGCCTGAACATGCAGGAGGGTGAAAGGAGGGCAAGGAATAGAGTGAATTGGATCGATGTGGTATACCGGGGTTGACGTGCTGTCAGTGGATTGAATCAGGGCATGTGAAGCGTCTGGGGTAAACCATGGAGAGCTGTGTAGGTATGTATATTTGCGTGTGTGGACGTATGTATATACATGTGTATGAGGGTGGGTTGGGCCGTTTCTTTCGTCTGTTTCCTTGCGCTACCTCGCAAACGCGGGAGACAGCGGGAGAAAAAAAAAAAAAAAAAAAAAAAAAATATATATATATATATATATATATATATATATATATATATATATATGTGTGTGTGTGTGTGTGTGTGTGTGTGTGTGTGTGTGTGTGTGTGTGTGTAAGTAGGAGAGATGGCCAGAGAGCGTTATTGTATTACGTGTCAATTGATAGGCGCGTGAGAGAGAGACTTTTGGAAGTTAATGTGCTGAGAGGGGCAACTGGGGGATGTCTGATCATTATCTTGTGGAGGCAAAGGTGAAGATATGTAAAGGTTTTCAGGAAAAAGAGAGAAAATGTTGGGGTAAAGAGAATGGCGAGAGTAAGCTTGGATAGGGGACTTGTGTGAGGAAGTACCAGGAGAGATTGAGTGCAGAACGGAAAAAGGTGAGGAGTGGGGGAGGAATGCGATGTATTTAGGGAAGCAGTGATGGCCTGCGCAAAAGATGCCTGTGGCATGAGAAAGGTGGGCAGATTAGAAAGGGTAGTGAGTGGTGGGATGAAGAAGTAAGATTGTTAGTGAAAGAGATGCGAGGCACTTGGACAATTTTTGCAGGGAAATAGAGCAAATGACCGGGAGATGTATAAAAGAAAGAGGCAAGAGGTCAAGAGAAAGGTGCAAGAGGTGAAAAAGAGGACAAATGAGAGTTGGGGTGAGAGAGTATCAACTTCTAGGGAAAATAAAAAGGTGTTTTGGAAGGAGGTAAATAAAATGCGTAAGACGAGAGAACAAAAGGGAAAATCGGTGAAGGGGGCAAATGGGGAGGTACTAACATGTAGTAGTGAAGTGAGAGGGACACGGAGTGAGTATTCTGAAGGTTTGTTGAATGTGTTTGATGACAGAGTGGCAGATATAGGTGTTTTGGTCGAGCTAATGTGCAAAGTGAGGGAGTCAGTGAGAATGATTTGGTAAACAGAGAAGAGGTAGTGAAAGCTTTGCGGAAGATGAAAGCTGGCAAGGTGGCGCCGCGGTTTGGATGGCATTGTTGTGGAATTTATTAAAAAAGGGGGCGACTGTATTGTTGACTGGTTGGTGAGGATACTCAATGTATGCATGGTTCATGGTGAAGTGCCGGATGATTGGGAGATTGCAAGCATAGTGCCATTGTACAAAAGCAAAGGGGATAAAAGTCAGTGTTCAAATTACAGAGGTACAAGTTTGTTGAGTATTCCTGGGAAATTATATGAAAGGGTATTGATCGAGAGGGTGAAGGAATGTACAGAGTATCAGATTGGGAAGGAGCAGTGTGGTTTCAGAAGTGGTAGAGGATGTGTGGATCAGGTGTTTACTTTGAAGAATGTATGTGCGAAATACTTAGAAAAGCAAATGGATTTGTATGTAGCATTCATGGATCTGGAGAAGGCATATGATAGAGTTGATAGAGATGCTCTGTGGAAGGTATTAAGAGTATATGGTGTGATAAGTTGCTAGAAGCAGTGAAAAGTCTTTATCAAGGATGTACGGCAAGTGTACGAGTAGGAAGAGAGGAAAGTGAGTGGTTCCCAGTGAATGTAGGTTTGCGGCAGGGGTGTGTGATGTCTCCAGGGATGTTCAATATGTTTATGGATGGGGTTGTTAGGAAGGAGAATTCAAGAGTTTTGGAGAGAGGGGCAAGTACGCAATCTTTTGTGGATGAGAGGTCTTGGGAAGCGAGTCAATCGTTGTTCGCTGATGATACAGCGCTGGTGGCTGATTCGGGTGAGAAACTGCAGAAGTTGGTGACTGAGTTTGGTAAAGTGTGTGAATAAAAGCAAGGTTGTTAGGTTCAGTGGGGTTGAGGGACACGTCAATTGGGAGGTAAATTTGAAGAGAAAAACTGGATTAAGAAGTGTTTTAGATATCTGGGAGTGGATTTGGCAGCGTATAGAACCATGGAAGCAGAAGTGAGTCACAGGGTGGGAGAGGGAGCAAAGGTTCTGGGAGCGTTGAAGAATGTGTGGTAGGCGAGAACCTTATCTCAGAGAGCAAAAATGGGTATGTTTGAAGGAATAAAGGTTCTAACAATATGTTTGTGAGCCATGGGCGATAGATAGGGTTGTTTTGGATGTTTTGGAAATGAGATGTTTGAGGACAATATCTGGCGTGAGGGGGGTTTGATCGAGTAAGTAATGAAAGGGTAAGAGAGATGTGTGGAAATAAAAAGAGTGTGGTTGAGAGAGCAAAAGAGGGTATTGAAATGGTTTGGTCACATGGAGCGAATGAGCGAGGAAAAATTGACAAAGAGGATATATGTGTCAGAGGTGGAGGGAACGAGAAGTGGGAGACCAAATTGGAGGTGGAAGGATGGGATGAAAAAGATTTTGAGCGATCAGGGCTTGAACATACACGAGGGTGAAAGACGTGCAAGGAATAGAGTGAATTGGAACGAAGTGGTATACCGGGGTCGACGTGCTGTCAATGGAATGAACCAGGGCATGTGAAGCGTTTGTGGTAAACCATGGAAAGTTTTGTGAGGCCAGGATGTGGAAAGGGAGCTGTGGTTTCGGTGCATTATACATGACAGAGACCGAGTGTGAACGAATGTGGCCTTTGTTGTCTTTTCCTAGAGCTACCTCGCGCGCACGCGGGGGAAGGGGGGTGTCATTTCATGTTTGGCGGGGTGGCGGCGAGAAAGGATGAAGGCAGCATGTATGAACATGTACACGTGTATATATGTATATGTCTGTGTATGTATATGCATGTACATGTTGAAATGTATAGGTATATGTGAGTGAGTGGGCGTTTATGTATGTACATGTGTATGGAAAGGATCACAATTTTGTGCATGATCAAGATATTCCTACGAGTCCACGGGAAAAATGAAACACGATAAGTTCCCAAGTGTACTTTCGTGTAATAATCACATCATCAGGGGAGACACGAGAGAAATATAGGTCAGTTGATATACACTGAAGAGACGAAGCTGCGTCCTAGCTTCGTCTCTTCGATGTATATCAACTGACATATTTCTTGTCTCTCCTGATGATGTGATTATAACACGAAAGTGCACTTGGGAACATATCGTGTTTCATTTTCCCCGTGTATTCATAGGAATACATACATGTGTATGTGGAATGGGTTGGGCCATTCTTTCGTGTTTCCTTGCGCTACCTCGCTAACGTGGGAGACAGCGTCAAAGTATAATACATAAAAATAAATCAAGTATATATATATATATATATATATATATATATATATATATATATATATATATTCCTATGAGTCCTTTAGCAGCAAGCTTACTAACAACTGAATGCAGCTAATAACTTTTCAATTAGCATCAAAAATGTCTACGTTGCTAGATATGATATGCAAGATTTTTTCATTGGTTTTCATGTTCTGCTCTGTTTTCGCCCCTGCAATGAAGTTTCATTCCAAGTGCTCTCCCTGCAACAAAGAATTGATCTCCCATTCTTTCATTAGCTTCCGGTCAAAATTTAACCAAGTCGAAAAAAACTTAGTCGAATATTATTCCCAAAACCAACAAATACCTGCCTGGTATCCCACAGGTAAAAAGGCGAGGTTTCCTGACGTTTCAGCTGTTTGACATGTAACTCTGTTGAACCCTTGACAATCTCCGCGCTGTACCTCTCACCAAGTATGAGAAGCAACGGCCAATACCGTGTGGGAGAGAGTAGCTGCGAAGTAGAGTCGGGGTGCAAAAAGAGAGAAGTGACTAGGGCGAGGTCACGAACCACACGATAACCCTTCTCTCCGTCATACGGCATCACAGGAAGGCCATTCAGTTCCCAATCAGTTCTCAACTGCTACAAAATTCCCGCCCCGTAGACACACTCTTAATGCAATGATAAGTAATGGTCATCACACAAGGGTTACCAAGAATGTTTGTATATAAATGATCTATCAAGCAATAAAATACCTCTTTATGCGTTAAAAGTCTCCTTTTCATTACACATATTCACTTGGCAGAGAAGCAAATGTAAAACTCGTTTGTAGAGTTGGATTCAATACTGACAACTAGAGATGACACCAGATTCCTGTATCCGTGAAGCATCAAAGAATGTGGTAACACGTCTGTTTTCACGAGTTACTCTCATCTGAAGTAAAGGTTTGTTTGGTCGCCGATTCAGCAAAATTACAGATACAAATACCTTCCCGTCGATGAGGCTTCTTGCGTAATCATACAGGAGACTGCACTATCTTACGTATATACATTTTCGAGTGTTTTGTTTGAACAACAGATCGTTATAATTTCTATTATCATTAAACCTCACCAAAAATAATACATCGAATGCTATTCTAATATTTGCAAGAGGACAATTTACCTCAGCCATTCGTCTACGCTGTGATCCGGGCGATATATATATATATATATATATATATATATATATATATATATATATATATATATATATATATATTACTATAAAGTGCTTAAGAAAGTCCTGCAAAGCAACGTTTAGATTTGGACTGCTGTGCTACTGGTATCCATTGTACCAAATGCGAACGTGACGACTGATAAAAGATGGGGCCCAACAAGTGTAAAACTCCCTCGCCAAACAGCACAAACATAATTCAAACTCCCACTGACCTTCAAAGTGCACATGGGTGGATGTGACGGTTGAGAGACCACTATCCTCAAGAATACACCTTGATTGGATATGAAGGTTAACGACCATCTCTACCAAATTGCGTTCAGTGATGGATGGTATAATGATGACAAACAGTCTCCCAGAGGGCACCAGGGATGGTGACTTAATATGTCCCCTACTATTGAGCGCGTGTGATGGCACCCTCAACTGACGTCTACAGTCCCCCCACGGAGGTTGGGACGGTTGACGGATACAATCAGGTATGTGGAGGCACCCGAGTTCACATGACGCCTCACTTATGTTTTCCCCTGTTTACTGAACTTTCGTAACAGATAAAGCTTTAAGACGAAGCATATAAAACCTCACCCAGCCTAGTGTGGGAAAGTGTGGGGAAGATCTCATGGATGCATTCACATACCTTGGACCACAACCACACCGAGTACCAATACTTGCAGTGTTCAACTAGCCGACAGTTTCCTAACATATATATTAATACAAGAGGGACAGATGTAAAGCTATTCTTTTTACACCACATTGCTGGATATGAAACCGGAACTTTTTACACCTTACATTGCTGGGTATGAAACCGGGTTCTTTTACACCTGATATTGCTGTACATGGTGTTACACATCTTTTGTAACGCGACTGGTAATATCAATTTTGACTAACCAAAACAAATTCTTGTGGCGATGGTGCCCTGACCTTAAATTCAGATAATTATGCGATTACGAGGTTATATCTATCACAACGAGACTGTACTACATAAAACTTGTTGCACAAATTCACCTGACGGCTTGAAAAGTGGCCCAACTGTCATAGTTTTCTGAGAATCAATGTTTTCAGTAGTTTCGGTAATGGATCACGAAATGTTACATAAGAGTTGGCAACTAATGACAAACTCATTTTGACGGCACGAAAATATGAATGCTCTAATCACAAAAAAAAAAAAATTTCTTTAAGGAACTGTCACAGTCATCCACCAATTTTTCTACTTCTTTGTCTGCACAAAATAGTTAAATTTCAAAACTACTGTAAACTTAAGATCCCCACTTAAAACAACGAAAAAGACCCTTCTAACGACTCGTGTATAATATCTTAACGAACTTATGAGTAAATTAAACAGGCATACCAATGCGTGGGAGAAGGTGAACCTTTCAGCCAAGTCTCGAGAGGTCACACCGAAACCCTTAGTTAGCACCCGCTAAAACTTACCTTTGCAGTTGTCGAATGTAAATAATTAGCCTTGTATTTCCTTGCGTCTTCTGTGCAGAACTACTGAATAAACCACGTGAATAACATCAAATTACAAAACTACAAACGGTTTGAAATAAACCGAGCGCTGGTCCAGCCCCCAGTTATCACTTCACTCAGCCAGGTCTCGACGCACACTGACGTCCAACGAGCCTCCGACTTTTCAAGGGGAGATTCGTATTTTTCGCGGCTCTTTATATTAGCTACTACTAAACCTTTCCTTTTGTTTCGCTATCTTAGCACATTTTTAAGTTTTATACTAGGAAATGTGATTATGATGCAAGGGAAGAATTTTATCTTTGAAATCAAATCAAGGATAAAGTATATCGTTAAATTATCTGACGAAAACAATGATGTACTAGTGAGTTTAACTGTCTTTTAAAAGGCAAATGAATGTAAATAGCATTAAACTGTTTGCTTGAAAAATTTATTTCATAATGCTGTGAATGTACAATGGACAAGCAGGTAATTGCTAGTATTCCTAATCAGCTTAGGTAAATCAGCAAGACCACATCTGTTCATTCCGGGAAGAACGATTTTCAAGATATTCATACCACCTCGATTACCAATAACAGTAATTCAAGCCAAACGTTTTAAAATGAAAAAAAAATCCTCATATACTAAAAAGACCAATTTAATACAATTCGTCTATCTATCTACTCCGTTCTCATTTGCACTGAGAGACTCAAGTGCTTAAAAAAGCATTCGTCCTTTACGGGAATTACCAGAACCCGAGTCCCTCAATCCTGACTCCGTCGGCTGGCAGAAGTGAGAGACGCTAAGTCCCTTCAGGTAAGGCTTGCCACCCTGTGATCCCCAGTGACATTCTAATAATACGTACATAAAACTGCAACATGACAAAAAATTCATTCTTGCAGTACAGATCTTAACCTGCGTACGTAGAAAGTGCAGGGGCTTTTTTTTTTTTTTTTATACTTTGTCGCTGTCTCCCGCGTTTGCGAGGTAGCGCAAGGAAACAGACGAAAGAAATGCCCCCCCCCCATACACATGTATATACATACGTCAACCCCGGTATACCACATCGATCCAATTCACTCTATTCCTTGCCCTCCTTTCACCCTCCTGCATGTTCAGGCCCCGATCACACAAAATCTTTTTCACTCCATCTTTCCACCTCCAATTTGGTCTCCCTCTTCTCCTCGTTCCCTCCACCTCCGACACATATATCCTCTTGGTCAATCTTTCCTCACTCATTCTCTCCATGTGCCCAAACCACTTCAAAACACCCTCTTCTGCTCTCTCAACCACGCTCTTTTTATTTCCACACCTCTCTCTTAACCTTGTTACTCACTCGATCAAACCACCTCACACCACACATTGTCCTCAAACATCTCATTTCCAGCACATCCATCCTCCTGCGCACAACTCTATCCATAGCCCACGCCTCGCAACCATACAACATTGTTGGAACCACTATTCCTTCAAACATACCCATTTTTGCTTTCCGAGATAATGTTCTCGACTTCCACACATTCTTCAAGGCCCCCAGAATTTTCGCCCCCTCCCCCACCCTATGATCCACTTCCGCTTCCATGGTTCCATCCGCTGCCAGATCCACTCCCAGATATCTAAAACACTTCACTTCCTCCAGTTTTTCTCCATTCAAACTCACCTCCCAATTGACTTGACCCTCAACCCTACTGTACCTAATAACCTTGCTCTTATTCACATTTACTCTTAACTTTCTTCTTCCACACACTTTACCAAACTCAGTCACCAGCTTCTGCAGTTTCTCACATGAATCAGCCACCAGCGCTGTATCATCAGCGAGCAACAACTGACTCACTTCCCAAGCTCTCTCATCCCCAACAGACTTCATACTTGCCCCTCTTTCCAAAACTCTTGCATTTACCTCCCTAACAACCCCATCCATAAACATATTAAACAACCATGGAGACATCACACACCCCTGCCGCAAACCTACATTCACTGAGAACCAATCACTTTCCTCTCTTCCTACACGTACACATGCCTTACATCCTCGATAAAAACTTTTCACTGCTTCTAACAACTTTCCTCCCACACCATATATTCTTAATACCTTCCACAGGGGCTTTTTATTATCATTTATTCAGCCTGTTCAAATCATTTGCCAGAGCATACCAAAACTAAACATCCTGGCAGAAGATAGTTTCATAGTAACAACCCACAACTAAACTTACATATGTTCCCTATGTTGGGCTACATTATGACCACCGTCTCACAGGAAATAAATGAAAGGAACCTTCCCATCAAAAGGACAAAGGGATGATACCATACTAATTCTGACAATTCTATCTGGATTTTAAAGATAAACAATATATTGGTAATAATCGAAACTGATCCCAAGTACTGTACATGAGCAACGGATGTTAGAATCAAATTATACATAAACATTTTAGTCGTTACAATAGGACTCTTATTTTTTTTTTTCTTTTTTACATTGGAGGCTCCTGTTACGGACAAAAATCCACATGAAGGTCGGGGCCTTGTTTGATATTTACACAATTTAATGAAAAAGAAGAGAAAAGGAGAGACAAATGAAATTATTTACGAATGTTGGAGGGAATGAAAAACCTGTCATAAAATGTGCCAGTATAGTCATTGGGAAAGACATGAAAGGGAAGAGAGTTCTAATGAACACCCTTGTACACACAATAACACACGCACATTTCTACGATAAATTTTCTCTGGTGTATTCTGAAGTAACAAGTTAACCATAACTTTCATCACTCCGATGACCACGTATCCTTAATATCTCTTGTCTCTTCACTGAAACAGTCTTCATTACCCTTCCCTACTTCATAGAAAATGTATAACTCAGTCTTGGCTTCGCCGACCATCTTGTTGGCCTGCACCTCTTAGTCTCTCATACTTACAGTGATGGTAAGGAAATAGTGATGCATCCTTACCCTACTTGCTGTAAGTAGATTAAGGATTTACTTTTAACCTAATTACTTCGAATATTCACTACCTTAATGCAACAACATTTTTGAATTAAAGAAATTACTAAATATATTGGCTGAAAGTGAATCCCAAAATTATACACTTAAAGACAGGTTAATGAAGTGTTACTAACGAATTAAAGACAGGTTAATGAAGTGTTGCTACTTCGTTACTTTCTACCACTGCCAATCATTAGACCAGATATCTGGAATAATTTTTGTAGTGCCATGATTTCACGTATTTTTTCTTCCTGATAGCCCCTGTTACAATAAGACAAACCTAATTTTAAACTTCCTTGCAGTTCAAGAATTTACAGTTGACTCGGCAGTCATGCGACAACATGAATTTCTCTCTATTCTTCCTTATTCCAAAGGAAACGGATGAGAAAGTATGCACCTCGATGCTGACTGGCTAAGAATGTACCCACTTTGATTCTAAATGGGTGAGAGTCTTCGCCTTCATGGTGGTTCTCTGAGAATACGTGTATCATGGCATGAACTACACACTTAACTTCCGCAAGTGATTTTCCGGAACAACCGTGACCTTGTCGAGTTCCCTTCTTTCGTCAACAATGAAGGCTCTTCCCGCAAATTGACAGTCAAATGATCACAAGTTATCGCTATGGCTGTTGGCGTCTAGACTAGACTCGGTTATCTCAAAACCAAAAGATATGTAACCGCGTTAGCAATTTGATAACTAATTGTATACCTGAGCAATGACGCGTTTCACAATGTTATCACAAACATCCATGACGCACTATGTACTCTGTGCATGTGACTCATTGAGAGGCCGTTCGCGCACGCCCTTGAGGGCAAATAGAATACATACCGAACTCTGAAAGCGATACTGTAAAAGTGAAAAATGAAGCTATGTGTGTCGTCGCCATCCATAACTTTTTGATTCATAGGTCTGACGAACGATAGGTGATGATCACTCTTCATAATTGTGTTGAATCTTATAAGGGTCTACATGCAACAGCTTCGTAAACAGAATTTAAAGTCCGTGTAGGGTAAGCTTTGATGTATATCAATAGCTGCTCTGTGACCGTCCTTTACAATGTGGACCCTTGACAGACCCTCGCCTCAAGATATCGCCCTATGAATTAAATTTAGTCTGCATGTTCAGGTGTACCTCCACCTAAATGTTTACATGCACAAATGGTTAAACTTGGAGTACCAGGCACGTTAATGTGATTGACAGTGACCGATACACCACTATCCAGTACAGCTCATTCTCTTCCGAAGACCTTGTAATATAATTCTTTGACGTCACCGGAGCAACATCACGTGCCAAAGCTCCAGACAACAAGGATTCTATCCTCTTTCAACTTTCAGGAGCTGGTAGATGTAACCTGGGAATAAGTTTCGGGTGGAGTGTCAATATCAGAAACGTTCTTGGATGCGTGTAGGTTTTCTGAGCACAGAAGGAAGTAACTGGCAAGATCGGTTGCAGGATCTGGTTCAGTAGGACATAACGTATGTAGCAAATGGCTTAATTTCAACACTTATGGGCAATTTTTATATCGTTTTGGAGTATCTTCTTCACTTCACCTTATATAACACTGTCCAATATTTTGACTGCACTACCTTTTTGAATATGAACCTGGTACATTCTCGGTCTGAGCTTGAGTGGCTGCCGTTACATTATACGCATTTCACAGCCTCAAATGTACAATTGTCGGCTATATGTTCCTCACCTGTGCACTTCCGTGTAGAATGAGATTATCATTTATGTTCAAACCTCTGACCTTTTACAGAAACGGAAGGAGGGTTGACATCTAATATAAAAAAAAAAAGTGGGGGGGATTTAGCGCATCCGATTGAACTGACACCTAAATTCTCCCGAAAGTTCCTTTGCATTATCATCGCTGCTTATAACGTCCCCTGCATGATTAAGGATACCGATATTGTAGCAATGGCATCGAATCAGTGAATATTCGAAGTCTGAATAGGTCTTATACTTGTCATATTTAACTTTAGCCAGCAGGTCTTTACTACCAAGCGATACTCTGCCGCGGATCATGCATGCTATTCACAGAGAAAGGTACGACCTCCCGATGGGGGGGGGGGGGGGGGGGGCGAAGACCCCTAAGGAAATTGATGTCTTGATGGCTAAGGCAGCACTCGCTAATATCACACACCGAATAAGTAATATCACATGTGGCATACATGCTTCCTGGCCCTTGTGACCTCATAGAAAATTGCTGTAATTAATAGAGGCGTGACTTGAAAGTGTGACAGACAGAATTTGTCACTCTTGCTACTCCTTGCGGGATCGGCGGATGGTTAAGAGTCTATCTTGGAGGAGGCAAGACGGGAATTGCAGGGGTAAATGAACACTAAAATATCCATTAACTTATTTCACATTATGTGTGATTCTATGTCAGCATCTGGCGCTCAGACAGATACAGGTTCAACTGTCTCGGTCACCTTGTAGTGTTCTGTGTGATCAGTCACGAAACACTAGAGTTCCGAAGACGAGAACTTTGAGAAATACTTGAATTAAAGTGCGTTTTCAGTGCCGATTAACTGGAATGCATCTGCCCCTTGACACCGTTTGTGGTCAACAGGGATCAGAACGTATAATAAACAAATAAGCACAAGGAAACCCTTTACTAACCTAGCGAGCGTTAGGGAAACCCTAATCAACCAAGCGAGCGTCAGGGAAACCCTAATCAACCAAGCGAGCGTAACCAATTATGCGTAACCCTTATTTGCTAAGCATGCGTAAGGGAAACACTAATTAATCAAGCGAGTGTAAGGGAAAAACCTTATTAACCAATTATGCGTAAACCCTTAATTACTAAAGCGTGCGGAAGGGAAAACCATAGTCACCCAGCTTTTCCTAAGCCAACAGTGCTCTGTTCATTGCAACGACTGTCTTATATAGTCTTTGCTTCAGGTGCCAGAGGTCCCGGTTCATCTCCCAGACAGTGTCCTCACGTCACGATCCCAACCGCCTTCAACTAAGGTGGGCCTCGACCCCTTTAAACACATTAGCCCAGGCTTGTCCTGAGATAACTGTTATGTTTCGGTTAATTTACTAGGCTAAGTAGACGCAGCTACCTCTACATAAAAAGTCGAGTAGTAGGCTGAATAGACGCCGCTACCTCTAGGTAAAAGTCGAGTGACAATGTCACACTTACTAGGCTGTATAGACGCCGCTACCTCTACGAATAAATCGAGTGCCATCTCTATACACCAAATCCAAACTCGTGCTTATTACATTTCATTAAATAAATTGATCAGGATCACTTATACACATGAAACAATCAAGAAAATATATTACAATAAAAATGCAAATTATAATCCGACCACAAGATGTGGCGGGCCAGCCACCGAAACATTTATTCTAATTAGGTCTGCAATTCACATCTAGTCATAAATACTGCTCTTTTCCTTCTATAAATAATGCCTATACCCTTCGATATAACAATTAATCAAGGACAGATGACTACAATAACTGCAAATACCTGATTATAAAGAAACCCCAAATGGCACACCCACTTTCCTTGCCAGCAAGGAGCAGAGAAAGCGAATCTGCGTTTCACCAATGCAGCTCCAGCTCCCAAAATTATTGCACCATAATAGCCCTTCTTTATTCAGAAAAGTGATAACTATAATTTTTACAATACTTTGATAATTTCCATAAAAATAATGTCAATAACATAAAAGAATAGATTTACATTATTTTCCGTATCTTTGAGAACACGTATTAGTACATTAAGGAATACTACTTAAAATGGAAGCCATTTCTTTTGAAGGTATATATAAAAAAGGATGTAACACAAACCTCATCTCCTACTGGTACCTCAATATCACCATGTTCCACATGTCTCCATATTTCTGAAGATATGTATATCGTTTCATTATGACGTTGTTGCTGGAAGTCGATGTTTAGAGGATGGTTGAGATCCGTTCCCGCCATTGCTGCAATGGAGATGGTTGTGGAGCTGAGGTAGTCGGGAGTTGCACATCATTGTATAATGTGGTGCCCTTAGTAAATACCATGAGGAACGGAGAAATGAAAATAGAAAATAAAAAATGTAGGAAAAGAGAAAGTGGAGAGGTGAGGAGACAGATCAATCAAATTTCAAAATGATTATACACCACGAACTGGACCAGCGTATCATAGTAATTAGTATAGGCCAAAAGGGCAAAGCCTGCCAATTTAACCTGACTGATCCCTATCATAGACTATTAGCTATTTTTTGTGCGTATAATAATGACTTCATAGAATGTACTCTTCAAAAGTGAATCGCTGGATTTTCTTTTTATATGTAACAGACTTGCCGCATTCTAGACGATATTAGATGAAAGAAAATACAAGGAATGTGAGAAAAGTATTGGAAATATTAATCAGAATATCTTAAACATTTGTAGACTCGATGGTTTAAGAAAAATATCTATTGTAGGAAAAGGGAAGGAAAGAAAATCTTACATTCCATATTAACGCTGTACCAAGTTAGCATATTAAATCTTTGGAAGGATGTACTGTATTTCTTCGTTGTACATTTAATCGTTGATGCAATTTCTATAGTAACTGTTAGAGATATTTTTGCAATGCTGTTTTTCTTATAGACATGATTGAATTCAAATTCGATATGTTCGCCGTTGATATGTTACAATAATAGAGTAATCAGTTCAGCAGAGTTATTATTATTATTATTATTACTATTATTATTGTTATTTTTATCATTATCATTATTATTATCATTATCATTATCATCATTATTATTATTATTGTTATCAAACGATTAGGATTACAGAAGAAATATTCAAAAGGAAAGATTTTGATATAACTTTTTAATGAGGATTGTACGTAAATTCAGAAATCATAATTCTAGTAGACACTTGAATTTCGTATTGTTGTTTATTCGTAATGATTGTCAATTATGTGACATGTAACAAGGTCGAAGGTTGCAACCGGCTGGAAGCCGTTACAGCCGGCCGACCAATGCCTCCGCCCCGGCCCGCCCGAAGGTTCAGTTGGCGAGACGCTTGTGATCGGAACGCAAAGTAGCAGCTGACTTGGTTACTAGAACATTCTTGGTGTTAGTTGCCATTTTTCACCTCTTTAACTCAATGGAATATGTCAATTTTGATACTTTAGAAAGCTAGTTGATTTGTTATTGTTCTGGTGTGTTTATCATAGCGTGTCATGATGTATTAAGATAATTATGTGTTGACTACTAGAGCATTGTGTGGCATGATAGACATTTGTGCTTTGCTTGCTGTCGATAACTTGATCGTAGATTGAGACGTCTGAATCATTTCAGGAAAATCTTAGTTATTTCTCCAATATGGAGTGAAAATGGCATTATACCCATATTTTTAGTTTGAAGTTCAACAAAATTGGGCAATGGAATTCCATGAAAGGATTTATGTATGGCTCCTGACGAGAAAATTTTACATATGGTCATATGCCGTAATTCAGATGCTTTCTAATATTTTCTAAACAATTCAGTCCATTCTAATGTCACTAAAAATAATTATTTCATTGCTTGTGACGTGTTTAGTGGAACACTCATCTAGTATTGGGTTATTAGATTGGTTAGTGTTCACGTAGGACGACATAGCATATGTCATAATCGAACTCCCCATCCTCAGAAGCAACTAAGTCATATATGGCAAAGGTATCTAATTATGTCATGTAGAGCAAGATTATTTAGTTTTAATATTATTATTATTATTATTATTATTATTATTATTATTATTATTATTATTTATTATTATCCCTGGGGATAGGAGAGAAAGAATACATCCCACGTATTCCCTGCGTGTCGTAGAAGGCGACTAAAAGGGAAGGGAGCGGGAGGCTGGAAATCCTCCCCTTTTTTTTTTTTTTTGTTTTTCTCAAAGAAGGAACAGAGAAGGGGGCCAGATGAGGATATTCCCTCAAAGGCCCAGTCCTCTGTTCTTAACGCTACCTCGCTAACGCGGGATATGGCGAATAGTATGAAAGAAAGATAATACTTGATAACCGTTTCCCGCGTCAGCAACGTAGCGCTAGGAAACACTAAGATACTCATACGCTCATATACACATTGCAAGAGGTCACAGTGGTGCGCGTGATCTAGTATATGTATAAAACCACAAGGAAAATGAAACTCTAAGAGTTTCCTAGTGCACTTTCGTGTAATGATCACATCGTCAGGGGAGATACAAAAATAAGGTAGATGTAAAACAGTCACTTGATATGAAAGGAGGATACGTAGCTGAGACGCCACTGCTAGACAAGCGTTACCTGATGGTTGTGTTCGGGTCTGGCACCATCCCTGTCATGAAATGTTTATTATGTAAACAGGAAAGGGAACTGTTTACAAATTTTGCCCATGACAAAAGTCCAATTTGTATAGACCTCAAATTTTGGTGATATTTGGTACATTATAGAATTTAGGAATATTAGATGGGACATTTCTCCATGGCTGTCTAATTTGTTTATGGATGGGATGATGAGGGATGTACATGCAAGGGTCTTGGATGTAGGGGCGAGTAATGCAGTCTGTAAGGGGTGATGGGAAGGGGCGAGGAAGTTTTCATTGCAATTACTCTACTGATATCACTTTCATGTGTGATTAGGTTTCTTATAGGTATTAAGAGATTTTCAGTTTTAAAATCTATATTTTCCATATAAGACTATTATTCCATTGCATGAATATTACTGCACTTTGATGTACAACTGATTCTTACCCATGAATAAGTTGACATTTTAATGACTGCCTTATTTTAAGTTGATAAATTTTTGTTCCAGCTGCTCCAACCAATCATACTTTTGCTGGAATTTGTTGAAGCAGAATTTGAAGACAAATACTATGAATGTGGTCCTGAATCAGACTACAGCAAGTCATTTTGCTTCGATGTCAAGTTCTGTTTTGGTCTCGACTTTACTTATGTAAGTAATTTTGTAGTTGTAACATTCGCCAAATTCTTAATAAGGAAAGTATGATGTATGGCTGGGTGGTTAGATCATAAATTGGTAAACTGTTGTTTCAAAAATCTGTCTTAAAGATTTCCTTATACCTTATCAAGGGCTTGATTACTTTTGAGTTAAAGTGGCTAATGGCTAGGGTCTATTTAAAGGGGAAATGATATCCAGTGAAACGCACTGGTTCTCATTCTCACGGGATTGAAGCCAAACCTCAGGTTAATGGTTTCTGTGATAAAGATGTAGGTATTGATGATATATAAGATTTATGGACGAAGTTAATATATTGATAGATGCTCGCTCTCGATCAAATATTTATTTCACTTCAAATGATATTCCTGCTGATTATCATTGGACACTTGTCGCCACTCATCGTCTGTTGCGTTTGTGGAAATGCTTATGTTGTTAGGTGGGTGAATGCTGTATGTATTATGTGATACTTAGATTAGTTTGTTTAGCAGCAATGATTGTTTGCAAAGGTTACTGGAGGGTGTAGGTTTAATTTTGAATCTGTCTAGGGTTAAAAGTTATTCAAGACTTGAAAAGATAAGAGCAGTCAAGTGATGGTTGGTATGGCTCTGCGAACTTTCTCTGCATGAAAAAGAAATCCATTATTAGAAATGTTTGATACTTACATAGGAATTGATATTGAATACTGATGTGTTGTATGGTTACTAGTGAAAGAATTAGAATTGAAAACATAATTTAGATAATTCAGAAACACTTCACAAGCAATATCGAAGGGATGGAATATAGACTACCATGAAAGGCGGAAAGAACTGCAACTGTATAGCCCAGAAAGAAGAGATTATAACATACTTTTGACAACGTATGGAAGGTATAAAAGAAAATGTTATAAAAAGATTATTTTGGAGAACAGAAGAGGGTGTACTGAAATTGTCTGAACATATGAAGATAATAAGCAAGGAAAGGTTGACAAATTGTTTATATTCGTCAGAAGTGGAGGAACTAGAACAGAGACCAGATTGGAGATGGAAGGCTGGAGTGAAAAAGATTTTGAGTGATCGGGACTTGAACATACAGGAGGGGGAAAGGCATGCATGGTTTAGAGTGAATTGGATGGGGTATACCTGGGTCAATGTGCTGTCAGTGCACTGAACCAGGGCATGTAAAGCCACGGAAAAGTTTATGCGCCGTGGTTGTGGATAGGGAACTGTGGTTTCGGTGCATTACACGTCTGTCATAGCTTGAGAATGGATGTGAGTGGATGTGGCATTTCTTCCTCTGTTCCTGTCACTACCTCGCTAATGCAGGAAATGGCGATCACATAAAAAAAAAAGTTCAACCTGAAAGCCTTTCAACAGGAAGGAATAGAGTTGTTAAGTCTTCAAGAATACCAAGGAACATATCAGAAATAAATCAAACAAAAATATATGAAAGCCTAACGAGGAAGCTAAATTATCATTCAGTGTACTACCTGGAGAAATGAGGCATCCACGGAACTACAGAAACATAGAAAACATATGGCTGAAATCAATCTCGGCTGAACCAAGAATCAGTACTTTTGATACTCTTTGATAGGTATTCTCTCTCTCTTTTACAAGACAATCATTAGTTCCCTTTAGTCACCTGGAATATGACCTTTTTCCTGCGCTGTCATATACACTTTTCAGATGTTTAACAGTGGCATTATTTTTCACTGCATCATCACAGTAGCTTTTTTTTTTATTATTTATTTTATTTATTTTGCTTTGTCGCTGTCTCCCGCGTTAGCGAGGTAGCGCAAGGAAACAGACGAAAGAATGGCCCAACCCACCCACATACACATGTATATACATACACGTCCACACACGCAAATATACATACCTATGCATCTCAATGTACACATATATATACACACACAGACATACATATATACACATGTACATAATTCATACTGTCTGCCTTTACTTATTCCCATCGCCACCCCGCCACACATGGAATAACAATCCCCTCCCCCCTCATGTGTGCGAGGTAATGCTAGGAAAAGACAACAGAGGCCCCATTCGTTCACACTCAGTCTCTAGCTGTCATGTAATAATGCACCGAAACCACAGCTCCCTTTCCACATCCAGGCCCCACAGAACTTTCCATGGTTTACCCCAGATGCTTCACATGCCCTGGTTCAATCCATTGACAGCACGTCGACCCCGGTATACCACATCGTTCCAATTCACTCTATTCCTTGCACGCCTTTCACCCTCCTGCATGTTCAGGAGGGCGAAAGGATCACTCAAAATCTTTTTCACTCCATCTTTCCACCTCCAATTTGGTCTCCCACTTCTTGTTCCCTCCACCTCTGACACGTATATCCTCTTGGTCAATCTTTCCTCACTCATTCTCTCCATGTGCCCAAACCATTTCAAAACACCCTCTTCTGCTCTCTCAACCACACTCTCTTTATTTCCACACATCTCTCTTACCCTTACATTACTTATTCGATCAAACCACCTCACACCACATATTGTCCTTAAACATCTTATTTCCAGCACATCCACCCTCCTGCGCACAACTCTATCCATAGCCCACCCCTCGCAACCATACAACATTGTTGGAACCACTATTCCTTCAAACATACCCATTTTTGCTTTCCGAGATAATGTTCTCGACTTCCAAACATTCTTCAAGGCTCCCAGAATTTTCACCCCCTCCCCCACCCTATGATTCACTTCCGCTTCCATGGTTCCATCCGCTGCCAAATCCACTTCCAGATATCTAAAACACTTTACTTCCTCCAGTTTTTCTCCATTCAAACTTACCTCCCAATTGACTTGACCCTCAACTCTACTGTATCTAATAAACTTGCTCTTATTCACATTTACTCTTAACTTTCTTCTTTCACACACTTTACCAAACTCAGTCACCAGCTTTTGCAGTTTCTCACATGAATCAGCCACCAGCGCTGTATCATCAGCGAACAACAACTGACTCACCTCCCAAGCTCTTTCATCCACAACAGACTGCATACTTGCCCCTCTTTCCAAAACTCTTGCATTCACCTCTCTAACAACCCCATCCATAAACAAATTAAACAACCATGGAGACATCACACACCCCTGCCGCAAACCTACATTCACCTACATTTTATATATATATATATATATATATATATATATATATATATATATATATATATATATATATATATATATATATATATACATTACTGTTCCTCACCATTTGATAATTCTCTTTCCCTTATTCCACAGTTGATCTCACATGGTCTTATTCTAACATCTTAATTTTCTTATTTCCCATGTGTTTTTTGATAATTTTTCTTTTTCCAGCTTCCATATATCGTAGATGGGGATGTAAAGATCACACAGAATAATGCAATCTTAAGTTACATTGCTCGAAAACACGTGTGGCAAGGCAGAGGAAAAGATTCGCGTTAACATACTTGAGAACCAGGCAATGGATTTCAGAAATGGCTTTGCTGAATTTTGCTACTGTGATTTTGTAAGTGAACTTGTATTTTCTAGTATAGATAGATGTATACTGCTTGCATTATAATTGTTTTATTGTATATTATTATTATTATCATTATTATTATTACTATTATCATTATGCATTAAGTAAAAGCAGCAATATCTTGAGGTGACTGTGACTGGAAGCAGAGACACGTGATTTGTAGCTTAAGAACGAATGCATGTTTATTTATTTTTCTTTTTGAGAAAAGCAACTCAAACTTGTGAGAGAATTTTCACTTGTCAAAACGCAAAGGATTACACTCAGTCTCGCTTTGACACCAATTGTCTCTCCCTTTCCATTAAGGTAGTACCTGGAACAGATGAAGAAAGGCCACATCCGCCCACATCCATTTTCTTTTCATGATATGAAACTACAGCCTCCCATCCATTATCCTAGCTTCTTCACATACCCTGGTTCAGTCCATTGACAGCATGTTGACTCCTGTATACCCTATCGTTCGAGTTCTTTCTACTGACTTTAGGGCCAAAATTTGGATTAGCATTTCAGAATCGGATGATGGCTTTCTACAGAATTTCTAAACTCACCTTTTGAATGTATTCTGGGACGGTGGTATCATCATTCACAAAGTGTTTCCTTTTCTCGTTTTCTCGTTTGATTACCCATAGAGAACTGAATATTTTTTACACGCATGTAACTGTTCTTCCCTAGATAATTCTTTTTAGTGCATCGTGATTGAGGGACAGACTTTCACATTCA
The DNA here is from genome assembly GCF_036320965.1 of Panulirus ornatus. Lineage (NCBI taxonomy): Eukaryota > Metazoa > Arthropoda > Malacostraca > Decapoda > Palinuridae > Panulirus > Panulirus ornatus. The sequence continues at coordinate 14,225,486 of NC_092271.1, read as the reverse complement.
CTATTGTTGTCATTTCCTAGAACATGAATGAATGTAGATGAAATTGACCGATTGCATGATACAGGTGTCTGCAGACATGTTACCAAATCACTAGTTAATGCTCCTTCACAATTGGTTGCTTTTGTTCACTAGGTCTGGATGCACTTGTGTCAAATATGTACACGTTATAATTTTCCATTTTCCAGTGATATGTTCTCTTTATTGTAATATGTGTGTAAGAATATATTCACATAAGTAAATGCATTTTCAGCAGTGTCTGTATGGCACAATAGAAATATACACATAGGGACATCACAGTCTACATGTCTACATAAAAAATCTTCACTGCTTCCATATAGCTTTTATCCCACACCATATGTTCATGAGAATGCTTTGAGTTGTATTATGATTTGACTGTGAATCTCTTTTGTGTCCATCAGAGTCTTGAGAAGCAGCAGTTTTTGGATGCTCTTCCCGAGAGTATAAAGCAATTCTCAGAATTTTTTTTGGAAGCCGAACCTGGTTTGCTGGAGACAATGTGAGTACATTAATGTTTTGTGCTTTAAGATGTGCTTAGTTAATCTGTATATTTTCAAAGGGAAGGATTTACTTGCACACTACCTTCACCCCTTAAATTTACATTTTTAACTGTGATATGTTCTTTAAAGTTTCAGTTTAACATTTATATACTCCAAATTCTTTAAAGTTTGCTTTAGCATTTATAGACTTCACCCTCATTTATTTAACCATTCATTGTTAGTAAAGTGAATTTCTATAGAATAAATGCCTTGGTTTATTTAGTTTGACTATGTTTTATCTTAATTGGGAGTGACTGTTAACATCCCTCCTATTTATAAGATGAAAACCTTTTGTTATGGCTCTTCCTTGTATACTTTTTCTTTTTTTCATTCCTCTTGTCAATCACTTGTGTATTTATTGTCACCTTATTTTGATTAGGAGTTATCTCACCCTATTCTGTGTAGATGTGGTAGTTGAATCCTGTACCATAGGTTCCAGTCACAAGCTTTGTTTTAATTATTGCATGTTACTGGTGATATAGGATCATTAAGTAGTAGCCTATGCAAACTCTTCTCTAGACTTGACGTCTGCCAGTGGCCTGTTAAGGATGAGGCACTAAAGGATTAGAAGCGGCACTGGAGTTCACTAGTTAATGGAGACTCTATAGCCGTGGCCACCCTTGAGAGAGTTCCAGGAGGGAACAGGCATCAGAGATATGGATGAATAGATAGATGTGATCATATCAGTGATCATCTCCCTGGGTTGAAGAGTACAGCTTGCCAACCACTGAAGTGCTGGGTCACTATGCAGCTGTTACTATCTATCCTTTTGTCTGTCTATAGCACTGATTCCCTCCGGGAACTCCAATCAAGGGATGGTGATGGGAAAAGAGTCTCCACTTATCCCTGTCCTTAACATGCCTCCCTCGCATACATCATTCCACTATTCCGCTATTTCTCTCTCCAGAATTTCTCCACCCTATTTGCCCACATGGTCTTCCACTTACACCAACCCCTTTAATTGTACTGTCATACGCTCCTTGTAAACTCCCAGTCTTGCGTTCTTTCCACATGCCCAAACCACCTCAAAGTATTGTTTCACCCATTCAACTACTTCACAATTCACTCCTTTTGCACTCCGTACCATACCACATCCCTCATACACCTTTTCATTTCCTTCTTCATTTCATTTAGTCACACCCCATGCTTTTCTCAAATAGTTCATTTCCACAGCCTGGATTCTTGACCGCTGTACCTTCTTCCATGTTCATGTTTTGGCTGCATAGGTCATGGTTGGGAGGACTATGCTGTCCCTTAATTCTCTATTCATTTGTGTGCTTACACCTCTATCTCTCATTATTCTATCAAGGGACCCAGTGACTTCAACCCTGTACTGCTTTCTACCTTATCTATCACCACACTTACAGAAGACAGCTCCTAGATAGTTGAATTTTCGTGTATATATTAAAAAGCCATTGTGACATCACACAGCTCTGCCTCACACCTACATGTATCCCAGAACTTTAGCTCAGCTCTCCATCCACTCTTGCACATGCATTTGCCCCTCAATAAAGGGCTTTCACACCATCCAACAGTTGTCCCCGTGTACCATATACCCTTAACACATCCCACAAAGCATTCCACTCGACTCTGTCATAAGCTTTTTCCAGATCTATAAAAGTGCATACAACTTCTTACCTTTCGCTGAATACTTTTCCATGGTCATCTTTACAAATATTTGATCCACACATCCCCTACCTTTCCTAAAACCTCCTTGCTCTTCACTTTTGTTGCATTCAGTCACTTTCATCACACTGTTAATTAATATTCTTGCACACACTTTTCCTGGTATACTTAACAGATTTATTTATTTACTTTATAATTTCTCGCTGTCTCCCGCGTTAGCGAGGTAGCGCAAGGAAACACGAAAGAATGGCCCAACGCACCCACATACACATGTATATACATACCCGTCCACACACGCACATATACATACCTATACATTTCAATATATATATATATATATATATATATATATATATATATATATATATATTCATTTATTTATTTTGCTTTGTCGCTGTCTCCCGCGTTTTCGAGGTAGCGCAAGGAAACAGACGAAAGAAATGGCCCAACCCACCCCCATACACATGTATATACATACACGTCCACACACGCAAATATACATACCTATACATCTCAATGTACACATATATATACACACACAGACATATACATATATACACATGTACATAATTCATACTGTCAGCCTTTATTTATTTCCATCGCCACCATTCGTTCACACTCAGTCTCTAGCTGTCATGTAATAATGCCCGAAACCACAGCTCCCTTTCCACATCCAGGCCCCACAGAACTTTCCACGGTTTACCACAAACGCTTCACATGCCCTGATTCAATCCATTGACAGCACGTCGACCCCGGCATACCACATGGATGCAATTCACTCTATTCCTTGCCCGCCTTTCACCCTCCTGCATGTTCAGGCCCCGATCACTCAAAATCTTTTTCACTCCATCTTTCCACCTCCAATTTGGTCTCCCACTTCTCCTCGTTCCCTCCACCTCCGACACATATATCCTCTTGGTCAATCTTTCCTCACTCATTCTCTCCACGTGCCCAAACCATTTCAAAACACCCTCTTCTGCTCTCTCAACCACGCTCTTTTTATTTCCACACATCTCTCTTACCCTTACATTACTTATTCGATCAAACCACCTCACACCACATATTGTCCTCAAACATCTCATTTCCAGTACATCCACCCTCCTCGCTACAACTTATCCATAGCCCACGCCTCGCAACCATACAACATTGTTGGAACCACTATTCCTTCAAACATACCCATTTTTGCTTTCCAAGATAATGTTCTCGACTTCCAAACATTCTTCTACGCTGCCAGAACTTTCGCCCCCTCCCCAACCCTGTGACTCTCTTCCTCTTCCATGGTTCCATCCGCTGCCAAATTCACTCCCAGATATCTAAAACACTTCATTTCCTCCAGTTTTTCTTCATTCAAACTTACCTCCCAATTGACGTGTCCCTCAACCTTACTGTACCTAATAACCTTGCTCTTATTCACATTTACTCTCAGCTTTCTTCTTTCACACACTACCAAACTCAGTCAACAGCTTCTGCAGTTTCTCACCCGAATCAGCCACCAGCACCGTATCATGAGCGAACAACAACTGACTCACTTCCCAAGCCCTCTCATCCACAACAGACTGCATACTTGCCCCTCTCTCCAAAACTCCCGCATTCACCTCCCTAACAACCTCATCCATAAAAAATTAAACAACAATGGAGACATCACAGCACCCCTGCCAACCTACATTCACCTACATTTTATATATATATATATATATATATATATATATATATATATATATATATATATATATATATATATATATATATATATATTATACATTACTGTTCCTCACCATTTGATAATTCTCTTTCCCTTATTCCACAGTTGATCTCACATGGTCTCATTCTAACATCTTAATTTTCTTATCATTTCCCATGTGTTTTTTGATCATTTTTCTTTTTCCAGCTTCCATATATCGTAGATGGGGATGTAAAGATCACACAGAATAATGCAATCTTAAGTTATATTGCTCGAAAACACGTTTGGCAAGACAGAGGAAAAGATTCGTGTTAACATACTTGAGAACCAGGCAGTGGATTTCAGAAATGGCTTTGCTGAATTTTGCTACTGTGATTTTGTAAGTGAACTTGTATTTTCTAGTATAGATAGATGTATACTGCTTGCATTATAATTGTTTTATTGTATATTATTATTATCATTATTATTATTATTATTATTATTATTATTATCATTATTATTATTACTATTATCATTATGCATCAGTAAAAGCAGCAATATCTTGAGGTGACTGTGACTGGAAACAGAGACACGTGATTTGTAGCTTAAGAACGAATGCATGTTTATTTATTTTTCTTTTTGAGAAAAGCAACTCAAACTTGTGAGAGAATTTTCACTTGTCAAAACGCAAAGGATTACACTCAGTCTCGCTTTGACACCAATTGTCTCTCCCTTTCCATTAAGGTAGTACCTGGAACAGATGAAGAAAGACCACATCCGTCCACATCCATTTTCTTTTCATGATATGAAACTACAGCCTCCCATCCATTATCCTAGCTTCTTCACATACCCTGGTTCAATCCATTGACAGCATGTTGACTCCTGTATATCCGATTTTTTCTACTGACTTTAGGGCCAAAATTTGGATTAGCATTTCAGAGTCGGATGACGGCTTTCTACAGAATTTCTAAACTCACCTTTTGAATGTATTCTGGGACGGTGGTATCATCATTCACAAAGTGTTTCCTTTTCTCGTTTTCTCGTTTGATTACCCTTAGAGAACTGAATATTTTTTACACGCATGTAACTGTTCTTCCCTAGATATTTCTTTTTAGTGCATCGTGATTGAGTGACAGACTTTCACATTCACCATTGTTGTCATTTCCTAGAACATGAATGAATGTAGATGAAATTGACCGATTGCATGATACAGGTGTCTGCAGACATGTTACCAAATCACTAGTCAATGCTCCTTCACAATTGGTTGCTTTTGTTCACTAGGTCTGGATGCACTTGTGTCAAATATGTACACGTTATAATTTTCCATTTTCCAGTGATATGTTCTCTTTATTGTAATATGTGTGTAAGAATATATTCACATAATTCACATAATTAAATGCATTTTCAGCTGTCTGTATGGCACAATAGAAATATACACATAGGGACATCACAGTCTACATGTCTACATAAAAAATCTTCACTGCTTCCATATAGCTTTTATCCCACTCCATATGTTCATGAGAATGCTTTGAGTTGTATTATGATTTGACTGTGAATCTCTTTTGTGTCCATCAGAGTCTTGAGAAGCAGCAGTTTTTGGATGCTCTTCCCGAGAGTACAAAGCAATTCTCAGATTTTTTTTGGAAGCCGAACCTGGTTTGCTGGAGACAATGTGAGTACATTAATGTTTTGTACTTTAAGATGTGCTTAGTTAATCTGTATATTTTCAAAGGGAAGAATTTACTTGCACACTACCTTCACCCCTTAAATTTACATTTTTAACTGTGATATGTTCTTTAAAGTTTCAGTTTAACATTTATATACTCCAAATTCTTTAGAGTTTGCTTTAGCATTTATATACTTCACCCTCATTTATTTCACCATTCATTGTTAGTAAAGTGAATTTCTATAGAATAAATGCCTTGGTTTATTTAGTTTGACTATGTTTTATCTTAATTGGGAGTGACTGTTAACATCCCTCCTATTTATAAGATGAAAACCTTTTGTTATGGCTCTTCCTTGTATACTTTTTCTTTTTTTCATTCCTCTTGTCAATCACTTGTGTATTTATTGTCACCTAATTTTGATTAGGAGTTATCTCACCCTATTCTGTGTAGATGTGGTAGTTGAATCCTGTACCATAGGTTCCAGTCACAAGCTTTGTTTTAATTATTGCATGTTACTGGTGATATAGGATCATTAAGTAGTAGCCTATGCAAACTCTTCTCTAGACTTGACGTCTGCCAGTGGCCTGTTAAGGATGAGGCACTAAAGGATTAGAAGCGGCACTGGAGTTCACTAGTTAATGGAGACTCTATAGCCGTGGCCACCCTTGAGAGAGTTCCAGGAGGGAACAGGCATCAGAGATATGGATGAATAGATAGATGTGATCATATCAGTGATCATCTCCCTGGGTTGAAGAGTACAGCTTGCCAACCACTGAAGTGCTGGGTCACTATGCAGCTGTTACTATCTATCCTTTTGTCTGTCTATAGCACTGATTCCCTCCGGGAACTCCAATCAAGGGATGGTGATGGGAAAAGAGTCTCCACTTATCCCTGTCCTTAACATGCCTCCCTCGCATACATCATTCCACTATTCCGCTATTTCTCTCTCCAGAATTTCTCCACCCTATTTGCCCACATGGTCTTCCACTTACACCAACCCCTTTAATTGTACTGTCATACGCTCCTTGTAAACTCCCAGTCTTGCGTTCTTTCCACATGCCCAAACCATCCTCAAAGTATTGTTTCACCCATTCAGCTACTTCACAATTCACTCCTTTTGCACTCCGTACCATACCACATCCCTCATACACCTTTTCATTTCCTTCTTCATTTCATTTAGTCACACCCCATGCTTTTCTCAAATAGTTCATTTCCACAGCCTGGATTCTTGACCGCTGTACCTTCTTCCATGTTCATGTTTTGGCTGCATAGGTCATGGTTGGGAGGACTATGCTGTCCCTTAATTCTCTATTCATTTGTGTGCTTACACCTCTATCTCTCATTATTCTATCAAGGGACCCAGTGACTTCAACCCTGTACTGCTTTCTACCTTATCTATCACCACACTTACAGAAGACAGCTCCTAGATAGTTGAATTTTCGTGTATATATTAAAAAGCCATTGTGACATCACACAGCTCTGCCTCACACCTACATGTATCCCAGAACTTTAGCTCAGCTCTCCATCCACTCTTGCACATGCATTTGCCCCTCAATAAAGGGCTTTCACACCATCCAACAGTTGTCCCCGTGTACCATATACCCTTAACACATCCCACAAAGCATTCCACTCGACTCTGTCATATGCTTTTTCCAGATCTATAAAAGTGCATACAACTTCTTACCTTTCGCTGAATACTTTTCCATGGTCATCTTTACAAATATTTGATACACACATCCCCTACCTTTCCTAAAAGCTCCTTGCTCTTCACTTTTGTTGCATTCAGTCACTTTCATCACACTGTTAATTAATATTCTTGCACACACTTTTCCTGGTATACTTAACAGATTTATTTATTTACTTTATAATTTCTCGCTGTCTCCCGCGTTAGCGAGGTAGCGCAAGGAAACACGAAAGAATGGCCCAACGCACCCACATACACATGTATATACATACCCGTCCACACACGCACATATACATACCTATACATTTCAATATATATATATATATATATATATATATATATATATATATATATTCATTTATTTATTTTGCTTTGTCGCTGTCTCCCGCGTTTTCGAGGTAGCGCAAGGAAACAGACGAAAGAAATGGCCCAACCCACCCCCATACACATGTATATACATACACGTCCACACACGCAAATATACATACCTATACATCTCAATGTACACATATATATACACACACAGACATATACATATATACACATGTACATAATTCATACTGTCAGCCTTTATTTATTTCCATCGCCACCATTCGTTCACACTCAGTCTCTAGCTGTCATGTAATAATGCCCGAAACCACAGCTCCCTTTCCACATCCAGGCCCCACAGAACTTTCCACGGTTTACCACAAACGCTTCACATGCCCTGATTCAATCCATTGACAGCACGTCGACCCCGGCATACCACATGGATGCAATTCACTCTATTCCTTGCCCGCCTTTCACCCTCCTGCATGTTCAGGCCCCGATCACTCAAAATCTTTTTCACTCCATCTTTCCACCTCCAATTTGGTCTCCCACTTCTCCTCGTTCCCTCCACCTCCGACACATATATCCTCTTGGTCAATCTTTCCTCACTCATTCTCTCCACGTGCCCAAACCATTTCAAAACACCCTCTTCTGCTCTCTCAACCACGCTCTTTTTATTTCCACACATCTCTCTTACCCTTACATTACTTATTCGATCAAACCACCTCACACCACATATTGTCCTCAAACATCTCATTTCCAGTACATCCACCCTCCTGCTTACAACTTTATCCATAGCCCACGCCTCGCAACCATACAACATTGTTGGAACCACTATTCCTTCAAACATACCCATTTTTGCTTTCCAAGATAATGTTCTCGACTTCCAAACATTCTTCTACGCTGCCAGAACTTTCGCCCCCTCCCCAACCCTGTGACTCTCTTCCTCTTCCATGGTTCCATCCGCTGCCAAATTCACTCCCAGATATCTAAAACACTTCATTTCCTCCAGTTTTTCTCTATTCAAACTTACCTCCCAATTGACGTGTCCCTCAACCTTACTGTACCTAATAACCTTGCTCTTATTCACATTTACTCTCAGCTCTCTTCTTTCACACACTTTACCAAACTCAGTCAACAGCTTCTGCAGTTTCTCACCCGAATGAGTCACCAGCGCCGTATCATCAGCGAACAACAACTGACTCACTTCCCAAGGCCTCTCATCCACAACAGACTGCATACTTGACCCTCTCTCCAAAACCCCCGCATCCACCTCCCAAACAACCTCATCCATAAACAAATTAAACAACAATGGAGACATCATGCACCCCTGCCATATACCAACATTCACTGAGAACCAATCACTTTCCTCACTTCCTACTCGTACACATGCCTTACATCCTCGATAAAAACTTTTCACTGCTAGCAACGTGCCTCCCACACCATATACTCAATACCTTCCACAGAGCATCTCTATCAACTCTATCATATGCCCTATCCAGATCCATAAATGCTACATACAAATCCATTTGCTTTTCTAAGTATTCCTCACATACATTCTTCAAAGTAGACACCTGATCCACGCATCCTCTACCACTTCTGAAACCACGCTGCTCTTCTCCAATCTGATGCTCTGTACATGCCTTCAACCTCTCGGTCAATACCCTCCCATAATTTCCCAGAAATACCCAACAAACTTATACCTCTGTAATTTGAACACTCACCTTTATCCCCTTTGCCTTTGTACAATGGCACTATTCTATGCATTCCGCCAATCCTCAGGCACTTCACCATGAGCCATACATACATTGAATATCCTTAACAACACAGTCGCCCCCTTTTTAGGAAATTCCGCTGCAATACCATCCAAAACGCCGCTTCAGGCTTTCACTACCTCTTCTCTGTTTAACAAATCATTCTCCCTGACCCTCTCACTTCGTACACCACCTCGACCAAAACACCCTATACCTGCAACTCTATCATCTAACACTTTCAACAAACCTTCAAAATACTCACTCCATCTCCTAACATTACCACTACTCGTTATTACCTCCCCATTAGCCCTACTCTCATTTGCCCTCTTTTTCACCACTTGCACCTTTCTCTTGACCTCCTGCCTCTTTCTTTTATACATCTCCCAGTCATCTGCACTATCTCCCTGCAAAAATCGTTCAGATGACTCTCTGTTCTTTCACTAATAATCTTACTTCTTCATCCCACCACTCACTACCCTTTCTAAACTGCCCACCTCCCACACTTCTCATGCCACATGCATCTTATGCGCAAGCCATTACTGCTTTCCTAAATACATCCCATTCCTTCCCAACTCCCCTTTCGACCTTTGCTCTCACCTTTTTCCATTCTGCACTTAGTCTCCTGGTACTTTCTCACACAAGTCTCCTTCCAAGCTCTTACTCTCACCACTCTTTTCACCCCAACATTCTCTCTTCTTTTCTGAAAACCCCTACAAATCTTCACCTTCGCCTCCACAAGATAATGATCAGACATCCCTACAGTTGCACCTCTCTCCACATTAACATCCAAAAGTCTCTCTTTCATGCGCCTGTCACTTAAAATGTACAAATAACGCTCTTTGGCCATCTCTCCTACTTACATACGTATACTTATGTATATCTCTTTTTAAACCAGGTATTCCCAATCGCCAGTCCTTTTTCAGCAAACAAATCTAGAAGCTCTTCATTTCCATTTACAACACTGAACACCCTCAACTGCCACATTCCTTACCTTTGCATTCAAAGGTGAGTAATTCCATTTCCCGCGGTAACGAGGTAGCGTTATGAACTGAGGACCAAACCCTAATTAGAGGGAATATCCTCACTTGGCATCCGCTCCCTCCCTTTTAGTGGCCTTTTACGACACGCAGGAAATACGTGGGAATTATTCTTCCTCCCCTATCTGCAGGGCATGTGAGGTGTCTGGGGTAAACCATGGAAAGTTTGTGGGGCCTGGATGTGGAGAGGGAGCTGTGGTTTCGGTGCATTATACATGACAGATAGAGACAGTGTGAACGAATGTGGCCTTTGTTATCTTTTCCTAGCGCTACCTCGTGTGCATGCGGGGGAGAAGGTCATTTCATGTGTGGTGTCGTGGGGACGGTGTGTATATATGTATATGTCTGTGTATATATATATATATATATATATGTTGAAATATATAGGTCTGTATATGTGCGTGTGTGGACGTGTATGTAAATACATGTGTATGTGGGTGGGTTGGTCCATTCTTTATATATATGTATATATATGTATATATATATATATATATATATATATATATATATATATATATATATATATATATATATATATATATATATGGAGATAGGCTAGAAAGAATACTTCCCACGTATTCCCAGCGTGTCGCAAAAGGCGCCTCAAAGGTGATGGGATGGGGGGGGGGGGGGGGCTGGGAGGCCATTCCCCCCCTCCCGTTTTTACTTTTCCAAAAGAAGGAAGAGAGAAGGGAACCAAGTGAGGATTTTCCCCCTTAGGCTCATTCCTCTGTTCTTAACGCTAACGCGGAATATTGCGAATGTGCATATATAAAGTCAAAAGTGTTAAAGTTCTCTTACATAAACAATCTTAAGGTTGTCCATCCAACAACACAAAAATTACAAGAAATTAAGATTTTACACAATCTGTCACAGAGACTAATGAATGTAAGCAGATCATACAAACGTTTGCAAAGCAGATGCACAGGAAATTGAATACACATGTTCAGCACTTATAGAAAATTAACGAAAATCGGGGCAAAAATAAAGTGCAAGAAATTAAAACATTAAAAGTTCTTAATTACCAGCCGATACATTTGCATTGGAAGATGTTATAACCATTAGATAAGAGCCTCCAAAAGAATAGCGTATACTTCATGAAACTGCGTAGTCAAAGATGCACATAGTACAAGAAAGAACATTCAAAACTATAATCCATGCAAAGTAAATAAATTATGTTACAGCAAAGCATAAAGGAAAATCTAACACGTAAATGACAAACGCACATTTTTCTGCAAACAAAAAGTCCTTAAATATGTAACACCATAATTCAGCACCAGTAGTTCTGTAAGTAGAAAAATACGCATACTCTGATGAGTCGCATGCTAATTTCTTGTTTTTTTATGTCGAAGTTTCAGTCCTTTTCCTATTGTAAAATTTTATTGAAAAAGTTGGCATAGTATTCTATCCTCATTCTTACATGGGAGTCTTCAACAAGTCTTTTGGCTTCCTGACAAATATGTGTTTAGTCTGTTTTCTAATAAGTTCCGTTAACATTTTCCCTACAAAAACATTGTATGTAAATATCAGAAAAATCTCTTCAGGGTTTATATTTAGCAGAAAAAAACTTTTCTCTGCATCTTTTCTGATGTAAAGTATATGTCATTATAATGTATCTTAGTTATTTTCTTCAGTTAGATAACTTTTACACAAACGACACATCATGATCTGTCAATGTATGGCATACACATCCTACTCTGTCACTACGTTTTGCACTTTGATTGTCATGGCATACTATCAAAAATCGCAATATCATCAGATTCATGCGTAGCTTTCGTTATCCTTGGGAAAACACGAAAAACAATTTATGTATTACCTTTTATTTTATTTTAAAGACTACAACAGTGTCTTCTGCTGCTCGTCTTCACGTTTCTGTTTGCAAACAGACAAAAAACCATCTGTTGACCCCGCGCAGAATTATCCTGTTTTCCTGTCTTTCTTACGTGATCTTTGGGTATTATCGCTCACATCTTTTTCGTTGGTATAAACAGGTGCTTTCCTGTCACTTTTTTTTATTATATGTGTATAGTCTTTGTATTCATGGCAAATCTACTCTGCTATTTTGTTACCCCGTACACAGAAACAAATCAATAACAAATGTCAGGTGTTTGTTATTGCCAACGTTGCAGGTGAGGGACAAGGTGAGCATGAAGCATTATCTGTTCTTTAAATATAATCAATTATTTATTTTTTGCTAATTGGTGTGGCATCTTTGACATGTCGGACTGGACGGATATCGAATTGTTAATTACAGGTAATATAATTTAATGATCACCTGAATGAGTGAAGGACGGAATGCCTTTGACATATGTTTGATCGTATTAATACCATATAGTGGTACAGGCTGCTGTGATATTTAGTCTCATAAAACCGTAGCTTTAGTGCAAGTAGGGGAGTAGTGCTTGTACAGCAGTTGAGCCAAAGGTTTCAAGAACACCGCAAGTAATCAAACCTAATCTACCTTCCTTAGTAATTGGAAAATGTCAGGTATATAGTTAGTGCTCCAACCTTGGTAAAAAAAATTGCTCCCAAACAGTGCTTTATAGTAGATTTTGACTTGCATGTTAATACTATACTCGTTGATGATGATGATGTCAAAAATGATGCCTCCATAGTAAAGAATTATCAAGCTTTGCATGAGAAAAATTGTTTGACACCTTTGAAAGGATATTTCATATCGAAAATAACTTTGGATATTAAGTACTTTTGTTCTGCAGATGTAATAAGGGTTATGTATGTGTGGAAAAATGGAGGTTGACTATTGAAAAATAAGGTAAAAAATTTTAAATGATAAACAGAAACTATAAAAACTTCACCTTACCTACCCTTGTAGGTGAATTGTACTGGTATAATATTGATATACAAACATTACATTGCTGTGTCTAGATGGAATGGTTACTCATTGGGAAGTTGTTTAGTGGCATAACTGCTGTTGTTTGTTGATATTCATCAGGATTTGTGTGCTCATGCATGGGTGTAACTGGTATATTTCACCAAATTTCTGAGCATTAAGATTAATCCCAACTGCGAGGGAGGTTAGGTGAGATTTCCGTAGGTTTTACTAATTTTTTTTGTGTATTACATATTGTTTGATTAATGCTACATTATCCGTGATGTACCTATTACTCCTGTCACCTCATGAAACATTGTTCATTTATAAAGAATATGTTCCAGATTGTCTTCTGCAATTGCTAGATATTGTATTATCCAATCACTACACTAACATTTATAGTCATTTATTATTCAAAGCTACTTCCAGTGTGAAAATAAATCAGTCTTTTACTGGAAGGATTCTGATCTGTGTTGTGCGAAATAACCTTATGAAAGGTTGCATACATTTGTGAAAGTGTGAAATTGTAATGGTATATATTGGTTATTTTGTCCACTGATTGGCACTTGTAGTTTTTGTTAGTTTGATATTATTTGAATTATTGACCCTTGTGCTGCCTTTGGGTTATAATATGTTATACAAGGATTACATTGAGAGGTAGGCTAGGGCAAGGGGGCTCTGCTTGTATTTGACAATGAGGTAACTTAAGTAGGTTTGGCATTCAGAGGAGCTCTCTCATGACTTCAGTGCAATTCATTTGATCATTTAGCCCTTCAGAATTGATTTTTATGAATTTTGATATTTGCAAAGTTTTCAATAGAACATTTTGTAAAAAGAAAAATTAATGTAAACATCTAAGTAGAACAACCAGTTTTAATGGTATATGCCATTTAAACCTCACAGCTATGATGTATGGAATGTTAGTGATATTGTTTTTGCTGGATAGTGTAGTTTGTGGAGAGTAGAATAAGAGTAGCAGAGGTTGATTTTGAGCTCTGCTCTTTTAATTTGCACCAATATGTTAGTAAGTACTCAATTGGGAGGTTTATGAAGCTCAGGAAGAATTTGGAGTTAATAACAAATGAAAGTTATTGAAACATTTCGAGGAATCTACAGGACCAATGGAAATCTTACTGAACTTTCCCCTGCAGGTGATAGCAGTATACCTTAGTTTGAATGTTCTTTGAAAAATATAGGTGCTATGGCATTTATGTAACAGTGGCAGTATATTAAGTTGTGGCTCTCCTTTCCTATTTTACATTTATTTATTTATATTTATATACCTTTTCGCTGTCTCCTGCATTAGCGAGGTAGCGCCAGGAAACAGACGAAAGAATGGGCCAACCCACCCACACACACATTATATTTTATTTATTATTATTATTTTGCTTTGTTGCTGTCTCCCGCGTTAGCGAGGTGGCGCAAGGAAACAGACGAAAGAATGGCCCAACCCACCCACATACACATGTATATACATACACATCCACACACGCAAGTATACATACCTATACATCTCAACGTATACATATATATACACACACAGACATATACATATATACACATGTACATAATTCATATTGTCTGCCCTTATTAATTCCCATCGCCACCCCGCCACACATGAAATAACAACCCAATTCCCCCTCGTGTGTGCGAGGTAGCGCTAGGAAAAGACAACAAAGGCCACATTCATTCATACTCAGTCTCTAGCTGTCATGTAATAATGCACCGAACCACAGCTCCCTTTCCACATCCAGGATCCACAGAACTTTCCATGGTTTACCCAAGACACTTCACATGCCTTGGTTCAATCCATTGACAGCACGTCGACCCCGGTATACCACATCGTTCCAATTTACTCTATTCCTTGCATGCCTTTCCACTTCCAATTTGGTCTCCCAGTTCTCCTCGTTCCCTCCACCTCTGACACATATATCCTCTTTGTCAGTCTTTCCTCACTCATTCTCTCCTTGTGACCAAACCATTTCAAAACACCATCTTCTGCTCTCTCAGCTACACTCTTTTTATTACCACACATCTCTCTTACCCTATTATTACTTACTCGATCAAACCACCTCACACCACATAATGTCCTTAAACATCTCATTTCCAGCACATCCACCCTCCTCCACACAACTCTATCCATAGCCCATGCCTCGCAACCATATAACATTGTTGGAACCACTATTCCTTCAAACATACCCATTTTTGCTTTCTGAGATAATGCTTTTGACTTCCACACATTCTTCAACGCTCCCAGAATTTTCGCCCCCTCCCCCACCCTATGATTCACTTTCGCTTCCATGGTTCCATCCGCTGCCAAATCCACTCCTAGATATCTAAAATACTTCACTTCCTCCAATTTTTCTCCATTCAAACTTACCTCCCAATTGACTTGACCCTCAACCCTACTGTACCTAATAACCTTTCTCTTATTCACATTTACTCTCAACTTTCTTCTTTCACACACTTTACCAAACTCAGTCACCAGCTGCTGCAATTTCTCACATGAATCAGCAGCAAGTGCTGTATCATCAGCGAACAACAACTGACTCACTTCCCAAGCTCTCTCATCCACAACAGACTTCATACTTGCCCCTCTTTCCAAAACTCTTGCATTCACCTCTCTAACAACCCCATCCATAAACAAATTAAACAACCATGGAGACATCACACACCCCTGCCGGAAACCTACATTCACTGAGAACCAATCGCTTTCCTCTCTTCCTACACGTACACATGCCTTACATCCTCGATAAAAACTTTTCACTGCTTCTAACAACTTGCCTCCCACGCCATATATTCTTAATACCTTCCACAGAGCATCTCTATCAACTCTATCATATGCCTCCTCCAGATTTATAAATGCTACATACAAATCCATTTGCTTTTCTAAGTATTTCTCACATACATTCTTCAAAGCAAACACCTGATCCACACATCCTCTACCACTTCTGAAACCACACTGCTCTTCCCCAATCTGTACATGCCTTCACCCTCTCAATCAATACCCTCCCATATAATTTACCAGGAATACTCAACAAACTTATACCTCTGTAATTTGAACACTCACCTTTATCCCCTTTACCTTTTTACAATGGCACTATGCAAGCATTCCGCCAATCCTCAGGCACCTCACCATGAATCATAAATACATTGAATAACCTTACCAACCAGTCAACAATACAGTCACCCCCTTTTTTAATAAATTCCACTGCAGCACCATCCAAACCTGCTGCCTTGCCGGCTTTCATCTTCCACAAGGCTTTTACTACCTCTTCTCTGTTTACCAAATCATTTTCCCTAACCCTCTCACTTTGCACACCACCTCAAACAAAACACCCTATATCTGCCACTCTGTCATCAAACACATTCAACAAACCTTCAGAATTCTCACTCCATCTCCTCACATCACCACTACTGGTTATCACCTCCCCATTAGCCCCTTCACTGAAGTTCTCATTTGTTCCCTTGTCGTATGCACTTTATTTGCCTCCTTCCAAAACATCTTTTTATTCTCCCTAAGATTTAATGATACTCTCACCCCAACTCTCATTTGCCCTCTCTTTCACCTCTTGCACCTTTTTCTTGACCTCCTGCCTCTTTCTTTTATACATCTCCCACTCATTTGCATTATTTCCCTGCAAAAATCGTCCAAATGCCTCTCTCTTCTCTTTCACTAATAATCTTACTTCTTCATCCCACCACTCACTACCCTTTCTAATCTGCCCACCTCCCACGCTTTTCATGCCACAAGCATCTTTTGCGCAAGCCATCACTGCTTCCCTAAATACATCCCATTCCTCCCCCACTCCCCTTACCTCCTTTGTTCTCACCTTTTTCCATTCTGTACTCAGTCTCTCCTTGTACTTCCTCACACAAGTCCCCTTCCCAAGCTCACTTACTCTCACCACTCTCTTCACCCCAACATTCTCTCTTCTTTTCTGAAAATCTCTACAAATCTTCACTTACGCCTCCACAAGATAATGATCAGACATCCCTCCAGTTGCATCTCTCAGCACATTAACATCAAAAAGTCTTTCTTTCATCTACGTATCAATCAACAGGTAATCCAATAACACTCTGGCCATCTCTCCTACTTACATACGTGTACTTATGTATATCTCTCTTTTTAAACCAGGTATTCCCAATCACCAGTCCTTTTTCAGCACGTAAATCTACAAGCTCTTCACCATTTCCATTTACAACCCTGAACACCCCATGTATACCAATTATTCCCTTAACTGCCACATTACTCACCTTTGCATTCAAATCACGCATCACTATAACCCAGTTTCGTGCATCAAAACTACTAACACACTCACTCAGCTGCTCCCAAAGCACTTGCCTCTCATGATCTTTCTTCTCATGCCCAGGTGCATATGCACCAATAACCATCCATCTCTCTCCATCCACTTTCAGTTTTACCCATATCAGTCTAGAGTTTACTTTCTTACACTCTATCACATTCTCCCACCACACCTGTTTCATGAGTAGTGCTACTCCCTCACTTGCTCTTGTCCTCTCACTAACCCCTGACTTTACTCCCAAGACATTCCCAAACCACTCTTCCCCTTTACCTTTGAGCTTCGTTTCACTCAGAGCCAAAACATTCAGGTTCCTTTCCTCAAACATGCTACCTATCTCTAAATGTGTGTTACATCCACACACATTTAGACACCCCAATATGAGCCTTCGAGGAGGATGAGCACTCCCCGCATGACTCCTTCTTCTGTTTCCCCTTTAAGAAAGTTAAAATACAAGGAGGGGAGGGTTTCTAGCCCCCCGCTCCTGTCCCCTTTAGTCACCTTCTGCGACACGTGAGGAATGCGTGGGAAGTATTCTTTCTCCCCTATCCTTAGGTATAGGGGAGAAAAGGATATTCACGCACACACACACACACACACACATATATATATATATATATATATATATATATATATATATATATATATATATATATATATATATATATATATATATACGCACGTCCACACATGCACATATACATACCTATACATTTCAACGTATACATATGTATACATACACAGACATATACATATATACACATGTGCATAATTCATCCTTGCTGCCTTTATCAAAGTGATTTTTGAAAGACATATTTCTTGCATGTTGAACAGTTTGAAAATGTGCAAGGTTGTATTGCACTAAAAACTCACAGTGTTGACCTTTGAGTGCTTGGTTTTGTTTTTGCACTTGAAGAAGAAACAAACCACCACTCTTAAACTGCTTGCTGAAATATGCTTATTTTTCTGGGAGAAAATTATGAACAAACATAGAATTTAAGAATATTTGAAGTTGTTACAAAATGACGACAGATATGAAAACCCTTAATGCGTTATTAAGGAATGCTTTAGTTTAATCTTTTTTGGATAGGTAAGATGTTATTGAAACAAAAGAAATCTGATGTAAGACTGGCGTATAGCAAGTAAATTATTACTTAGGAAGAAAAAAGACACCATTGATTCAGTATTTTACAGTTCAAAGTGAAATTTGAAAGTAAATGCTTAATGCTATGAGTTTTGACACGAAGTCTTCTAAGATTATTGTTTCTCACTTATAGTGAAAATCAGTTCATAGAGACATTTGATGGTAAGATGAAGATTGCTTAATGCTTTGAATTTTTACATGAAATCTTACAAGAATATTATTTTTCACTTATAGTGAAAATCAGTTCATAAAGACACTTGAGGGTAAGGTGAAGGTTCCTCTGATTATTTGAGTAGCATGAGTTTAAGTTGGAACCTATTGTGTCTCCACTGGCTGATTGACACTGTAAACCATGAAAATGATCTAGCAGTATTCAGTGTTCAAATCTCAAGTATTCACCATGTGACCCTTCTTAAATTTTACCATATTCAAATTTTGGGGGTGTTTTATGAAATCTTAAATCAGTCAGAAATTTACTTGTCGTAGAATTTTTTTTGATATGTTTAGCTTCAGGAGTGATTTTAATGCATTGCCTTGGAATCCCATCGTTACAAGTGTTCAGGTGCTTCTTTACGATGAAGTCACATCATAAAATGCTTCCTATTTCATTCTGTCATGCTTAAGTTTTTCATATTTTCAATGAAGGATTAGAATGATTCATTGTCTATTCTACTTCCAAACATTTTATTAAGATGTTAAGATAAGATCTGACGTTCTGAAAAGCTTGAACTTTTTACATATTGAGAAAATACATGATATAATGAAAGTATTAGGCATTGCAGAAGGGCCTTCAGCTATAAGCAATATGGTATTTAGTTCACACTTTGTTTTTAGAATATTACCACTGTATCTCTTCCAAAGTTGTGTAATTTTATTTAGAGGTTCTCATTACTACAGGTAATAAATCATTTAGATTTTTTCCTCTTTTTTCCTGTGTATTTTCTGGGGCATTTTGATTATCTTTTTCACAGTTAGTGGGAACTTTTATCTAGACAATGATCTGCCAGAGCTAAACTATGGGCTTTCTTACAAGTGATCTTCCCAGAAATGTATGGAAAAGTTCTACTCATATCACAATTAGTTTTTTGGCAAGCATCACATTACAGATTCCTGGTCTGCTGTACATTATTGGACATAGTTTTATGCTTCAGGTGGTTTGATTTTACCCTCATCTACCTTACTTTTCCTTTTTCTTTATCCATATATGCTTTAAGGGGAGTTTATTTTTACTAATTCTGATTTGTAGTTATTTTTTGCAAAAGGCAAGTGCTTCATTGATGTATTACTCAAAACATCTTATATAATGCTTTTGCAAATGTCCGAGGTATTGCTGCTTAGTTTTTGAGACTTGGAGGTTTAATGATGATCTGCAACCAAATTGTTTGGGAAACACAATGTGTTATCTGTCTGTGTATGTGAGATGATATGTACACCCAACAAATGAATTATCCTTACAGATGGGTCCAATGAATTTCAAAATGAACACAACACCTGTTATCTTAGTAGGGTTGATAAGAATGAATCAGAGATACATTTCTTATGAATTATGACAACTGCTCTGTATAGTAATTAGTTTCAAAATACAGACTAAATAACATGCATTTAAAGCATTTTAACTGTTTGAAAACAGTATGTTCATTGTATACTACGTTTTATGCACACTGAGAACATATATAGGCAAGACCCTAGAACATTTGTCAAAATCCTTTGACCATTGAGTCATATCCCTGGGGATAGGGGAGAAAGAATACTTCCCACGTATTCCTTGTGTGTCACAGAAGGCAACTAAAAGGTGTAGGAGTGGGGGCTATGAAATAACTCCCCTCCATTTTTAGGAAGGATCAGAGGTGGGGCAAAGTGAGGAGGTGTTTCTCCAAGACTCAGTCATCTGTTCTTGAATGTTACCTCGCTAATGTGGGAAATGGTGAGTATGTATGAAAAATGTAGGGATTTATTTTTTTGGGTGTATGTGATATAGATAAAATAATTTAGATGAATATACATTATATTATGGATGACCTGTTATGGTAAGAATCATAATCTGAAGCCTCCTCAGCTTTCATAATGAAAATATTTTTGTATATTATTTCTATTCATTTCCAGAATATATTCATGAAGTTTTGGAACTGTTAGAGGTTAGAAGGATCTTCTGACCTTACTTCATGGTCATAATGTCTTCATATAGTATAGGGTCTGATGTGAGCAGTGACTCAGAAGAATATGAATCAACTGTTGGTAAGTATCTTTGTGATGTTATTCATTGCAGGTTTTGATGTGACAGACTCAATTTTATAGCATGTAAGATCATTCTGATTTTTTTATGTATGAATCTGAATGGTATGGTGACAAAAGCAGGTAAATTAATAGCAATTATCCAAATTAAGTGTGTCTGATAATTTTTTAAGTAATTATCTTTGTCCATCATATACGTACTAAATCTTTTCAGAAACTAAATAATTAGTTATTGCTTATGACACTTTTCATATTCAGTTCAGAATGTTGCATGCAGAATCTTCCTCAAATATTTTTATTACTTTGTGCTTGAATTGCATGCTGTGAAATCTGCATGTTGGTTTGATCATCCATTGCTTAGAACATGTTTCATATGACTGTAATTTAACTGTAGTTGTGTTAAGAGCGAATTGCTTCAGCAGATATTCAGAAAGTAGGAAGTGGAATTAAGGTACTGGAAAAAGGAGAAAGAGGAAGCTGTATGAGAGAGGAAGGGAAAACAATATTCTTTAAAGGTTAGTATGGTTTGAAAAAATGTGGCAGGTCATGAAATGGGACAGTATTGTGAATACAATCACAAGATCTATGATTGTATTAACATAATTAAAGTAACAGTGGCTTGTAGATATACTGATATACTATCAGTTACACTTTGAAATTTTCAGAAACTACCCCAATGCAGTCACAGATACTCAGCAGTGAAAGAAGTGATGATGTTGTGGCCACTCCAACCACAAGAAAGGGACAATGGCAAAATCTTCTTTCTTTTTGGCTGTTAGGATTGACAAACAACTTTGCATATGTGGTTATGCTTTCAGCAGCGCACGATATACTCTCTGTAGATTTTAGTGGTAATGATGTAAGTATGCTTCTTTTATCCATGCAACACAGACAAGAAAAACAGCTGATACATTATGCATGAATATTTAAAAATATTGAGATTCCACTCTAAGTGGAATGAGTGTGTTAGTGGTTTTGATGCACAAGACTGGGTTATAGTGATTTGAATGGGTTATAGTGATTTGAATGCAAAGGTGAGTAATGTGACAGTTGAGGGAATAATTGGTATACTTGGGGTGTTCAGTGTTGTGAATGGAAATGGTGAAGAGCTTGTAGATTTATGTGCTGAAAAAAGGACTGGTGATTGGGAATACCTGGTTTAAAAGCGAGATATACATAAGTATACATATGTAAGTAGGAGAGATGGCCAGAGAGCGTTATTGGATTACGTGTTAATTGACAGGCGCATGAAAGAGAGACTTTTGCATGTTGAGTTGCTGAGAGGTGCAACTGGAGGGATGTCTGGTCATTATCTTGTGGAGGCGAAGGTGAAGATTTGTATGGGTTTTCAGAAAAGAAGAGAGAATGTTGGGGTGAAGAAGGTGGTGAGAGTAAGTGAGCTTGGGAAGGAGACTTGTGTGAGGAGTACCAGAAGAGACTGAGTACAGAATGGAAAAAGGTGAGAACAAATGAGGTAAGGGGAGTGTGGGAGGAATGGGATGTATTTAGGGAAGCAATGATGGCTTGCGCAAAAGATGCTTGTGGCATGAGAAGCGTGGGAGGTGGGTTGATTAGAAAGGGTAGTGAGTGGTGGGATGAAGAAGTAAGATTATTAGTGAAAGAGAGAGGCATTTGGACGATTTTTGCAGGGAAAAAATGCAAATGAGTGGGAGATGTATAAAAGAAAGAGGCAGGAGGTCAAGAGAAAGGTGCAAGAGGTGAAAAAGAGTGCAAATGAGAGTTGGGGTGAGAGAGTATCATTAAATTTTAGGGAGAATAAAAAGATGTTCTGGAAGGAGGTAAATAAAGTGCGTAAGACAAGGGAGCAAATGGGAACTTCAGTGAAGGGGGCTAATGGGGAGGTGATAACAAGTAGTGGTGATGTGAGAAGGAGATGGAGTGAGTATTTTGAAGGTTTGTTGAATGTGTTTGATGATAGAGTGGCAGATATAGGGTGTTTTGTTTGAGGTGGTGTGCAAAGTGAGAGGGTTAGGGAAAATGATTTGGTAAACAGAGAAGAGGTAGTAAAAGCTTTGTGGAAGATGAAAGCCGGCGAGGCAGTAGGTTTGGATGGTATTGCAGTGGAATTTATTAAAAAAGGGGGTGACTGTATTGTTGACTGGTTGGTAAGGTTATTTAATGTATGTATGACTCATGGTGAGGTGCCTGAGGATTGGCGGAATGCTGGTATAGTGCCATTGTACAAAGGCAAAGGGGATAAGAGTGAGTGCTCAAATTACAGAGGTATAAGTTTGTTGAGTATTCCTGGTAAATTATATGGAAGGGTATTGATTGAGAGGGTGAAGGCATGTACAGATCATCAGATTGGGGAAGAGCAGTGTGGTTTCAGAAGTGGTAGAGGGTGTGTGGATCAGGTGTTTGCTTTGAAGAATGTATGTGAGAAATTCTTAGAAAAGCAAATGGATTTGTATGTAGCATTTATGGATCTGGAGAAGGCATATGATAGAGTTGATAGAGATGCTCTGTGGAAGGTACTAAAAATATATGGTGTGGGAGGCAAGTTGTTAGAAGCAGTGAAAAGTTTTTATCGAGGATGTAAGGCATGTGTATGTGTAGGAAGAGAGGAAAGTGATTGGTTCTCAGTGAATGTAGGTTTGTGGCAGGGATGTGTGATGTCTCCATGGTTGTTTCATTTGTTTATGGATGGTGTTGTTAGGGAGGTGAGTGCAAGAGTTTTGGAAAGAGGGGCAAGTATGAAGTCTGTTGGGGATGAGAGAGCTTGGGAAGTGAGTCAGTTGTTGTACACTGATGATACAGCGCTGGTGGCTGATTCATGTGAGAAACTGCAGAAGCTGGTGACTGAGTTTGGTAAAGTGAGTGAAAGAAGAAAGTTAAGAGTAAATGTGAATAAGAGAAAGGTTATTAGGTACAGTAGGGTTGAGGGTCAAGTCAATTGGGAGGTAAGTTTGAATGGAGAAAAACTGGAGGAAGTAAAGTGTTTTAGATATCTGGGAGTGGATCTGGCAGCGGATGGAACCATGGAAGCGGAAGTGAATCATAGGGTGGGGGAGGGGGCGAAAATCCTGGGAGCCTTGAAGAATGAGAGGAAGTCGAGAACATTATCTCGGAAAGCAAAAATAGGTATGTTTGAAGGAATAGTGGTTCCAACAATGTTGTATGGTTGCGAGGCATGGGCTATGGATAGAGTTGTGCGCAGGAGGGTGGATATGCTGGAAATGAGATGTTTGAGGACAATATGTGGTGTGAGGTGGTTTGATCGAATAAGTAATGTAAGGGTAAGAGAGATGTGTGGTAATAAAAAGAGTATGGTTGAGAGAGCAGAAGAGGGTGTTTTGAAATGGTTTGGTCACATGGAGAGAATGAGTGAGGAAAGATTGACCAAGAGGATATATGTGGCAGAGGTGGAGGGAACGAGGAGAAGAGGGAGACCAAATTGGAGGTGGAAAGATGGAGTGAAAAAGATTTTGAGTGATCAGGGCCTGAACATGCAGGAGGGTGAAAGGCGGGCAAGGAATAGAGTGAATTGGATCGATGTGGTATACCGGGGTCAACATGCTGTCAATGGATTGAATCAGGGCATGTGAAGCGTCTGGGGTAAACCATGGAAAGTTTTGTGGGGCCTGGATGTGGAAAGGGAGCTGTGGTTTCGGGCATTATTACATGACAGCTAGAGACTGAGTGTGAACGAATGTGGCCTCTGTTGTCTTTTCCTAGCACTACCTCGCACACATGAGGGGGGAGGGGGATGTTATTCCATGTGTGGCGAGGTGGCGATGGGAATAAATAAAGGCAGACAGTATGAATTATGTACATGTGTATATATGTAAATGTCTGTGTGTGTATATATATGTGTACATTGAGATGTATAGGTATGTATATTTGCGTGTGTGGACTTGTATGTATATACATGTGTATGTGGGTGGGTTGGGCCATTTCTTTCGTCTGTTTCCTTGCGCTACCTCGCAAATGCGGGACACAGCAACAAAGCAAAATGAATAAATAAATAAATCCACTCTAAAACATTGGTCTTCACTTCTGCTTCACAACTGCTTTTGCATTAATCACACTTAACCGAATTCCAAGGGATAAGCCAATGTTTTTGGTCCTTTGTTTGATACAGTTTTAAGGAAGCTCATTTTGTGTTTTTTGGTTCGTTTGTTGTAAGAATTAAACCATCTCAAACTTCGGAGTTTTTCATATATTCTATATATTTCTCAGTTATCCATCTACATGTGAATATTCAGTGTATACATTTATTTATTATACTTAATCGTCATCTCTCACGTTAGTGAGGTAGCGCAAGGAGACAGATGAAAAAATGGCTCAACCCACCCACATACACAAGTTATTTATATATTTATTTTGCTTTGTCACTGTCTCCCGCGTTAGCAAGATAGCACAAGGAAACAGACAAAAGAATGGCCCAACCCACCCACATACACATGTACATACATAAATGCCCACACACGCACATATACATACCTATACATTTCAACGTGTACATACATATACATTGACAGACATATACATATATACACATGTACGTATTCATACATGCTGCCTTCATCCACTCCTGCTGCCACCTCGCCACACATGAAATAGTGCAACCCCCCCCCCCCACTGCATGCAACGTAGTGCTAGAAAAAGACAAGAAAGGCCACATTCGTTCACACTCAGTCTCTAGCAGTCATGTGTAACGCACTGAAACCACAGCTCCCTTTCCACATCCAGGCCCCACAAAACTCCATGGTTTAACCTAGACACTTCACATGCCCTGGTTCAATCCATTGACAGCACGTCGACCCCAGTATACCACATCGTTCCAGTTCACTCTATTCCTTGCATGCCTTTCACCCTCCAGTATGTTCAGCCCCTGATCACTCAAAATCTTTTTCACTCCTTCCTTCCACCTCCAATTTGGTCTCCCTCATCTCCTCATTCCCTCCACCTCTGACACATATATCCTCTTTGTCAATCTCTCCTCACTCATTCTTTCCATGTGACCAAACCATTTCAATACACCCTCTTCTGCTCTCTCAACCATACTCTTTTTATTACCACACATCTCTCATACCCTTTCATTACTTACTTGATCAAACCACCTCGCGCCACATTTTGGCCTCAAAAATCTCATTTCCAACACATCCACCCTATCGCTTTTGCCTCACAACCACATAACACCCCCATCCATAAACAAATTAAACAACCATGAAAACATCACGCTCCCCTGCTGCAAACCAACATTTACTGGGAATCAATCACTTTCCTCTCTTCCTTCTCGTACACACGACTTACATCCTCGATAAAAATTTTACTGCTTCCAGCAACTTACCTCCCATACCATAAACTCTTAATACCTTCCACAAAGCATCTCTATCAACTCTGTCATATGCCTTCTCCAGATCCATAAATGCTACATACAAATCCATCTGTTTTTCTAAGTATTTCTCACAGACATTCTTCAAAGCAAACACCTGAATCACACATCCTCAACCACTTCTGAAACCACACTGCTCTTCCCCATTCTGATGCTCTGTACATGCCTTCACCCTCTCAATCAATACCCTCCCATATGATTTCCCAGGAATACTCAACAAACTTATACCTCTGTAATTTGAACACTCACCTTTATCCCCTTTGCCTTTGTACAGTGGCACTGTGCATGCATTCTGCCAATCCTCAGGCACTTCACCATGAACCATACAATGAATATCCTCACCAACCAGTCAACAACACAGTCACCCCTTTTTTTGATAAATTCCACTGTAATACCATCCAAACCCACTGCCTCTCCAGCTTTCACCTTCCACAAAGCCTTCACTACCTCTTCTCTGTTTACCAAATCATTCTCCCTAACCCTCTCACTTAGCACATCACCTCGACCAAAACACCCTATTTCTGCCACTCTAGCATCAAACACATTAATCAAAACTTCAAAATACTCACTCCATCTCCATCTCACTTCTTCACTACATGTTATTACTTCCCCATTTGCCCCCTTCACCGATGTTCCCATTTGTTCTCTTGTCTTATGCACTTTATTTACCTCCTTCCAAAACATCTTTTTATCCTCCCTAGAATTTAATGATACTCTCTCACCCCAACTCTCATTGCCCTCTTTTTCACATCTTGCACCTTTCTCTTGTCCTCTTGCCTCTTTCTTTTATACATCTACTAGTCATTTGCACTATTTCCCTGCAGAAATCGTCCAGATGCCTCTCTCTTACTTCTTCATCCCACCACTCACTACCCTTTCTAATCTGCCCACCTCCCACCTTTCTCATGCCACAGGCTTCTTTTGCGGAAGCCATCACTGCTTCCCTAAATACATTCCACTCCTCCCCCACTCCCCCTATGTCATTTGCTCTCACCTTTTTCCATTCTGTACTCAGTCTCTCCTGGTACTTCCTCACACAAGTCCCCTTTCCAAGCTCACTCTCACCACTCTCTTCACCGCAACATTCTCTCATCTTTTCCATAAACCTCTATGAATCTTCACCTTCGCCTCCAGAAGATAATGATGAGACATCCCTCCAGTTGCCCCCCTCAACATATTAACATTCAAAAGTCTCTCTGATAGAATTGATAGAGATGCTTTGTTAAGGTATTAAGAGTATATGGTGTGGGAGGTAAGTTGCAGGAAGCAGTGAAAAGTTTTTATTAAGGATGTAAGGCTTGTGTACGAGTAGGAAGAGAGGAAAGTGATCGGTTCTCCGTGAATGTCGGTTTGTGACTATGGTGCATGATGTCTCCATGGTTGTTTAATTTGTTTATGGATGTATATACACATGTATACGTCCACACACACACATATACATACCTATACATTTTAACGTATACATATATATACATACACAGACATATACATTTAAACACATGTACATAATTCTTACTTGCTGCCTTTATTCATCCCCATCGCCACCCCGCCATACATGAAATAGCTTCCCCCCTCCACCCCGCGAGGTAGCGCTATGAAAGGACAAAAGGTCACATTCGTTCACATTCACTCTCTAGTTGCCATGTGTAATGCACCAAAACCACAGCTCCCTTTCCACATCCAGGCCCCACAAAACTTTCCATGATTTACCCCAGACGCTTCACATGCCATGGTTCAATCCGTGGACAGCATGTCGACCCCAGTATACCATATCGTTCCAATTCACTCTATTCCTTGCACACCTTTCACCCTCCTGTATGTTCAGGCCTCGATCGCTCAAAATCTTTTTCACTCCATCCTTCCACCTCCAGTTTGGTTTCCCCCTTCTCCTTGTTCCCTCCACCTCTGATACATATATCCTCTTGGTCAATCTTTCCCCACTCATTCTCTCCATGTGACCAAACCATTTCAGTACACCCTTTTCTGCTCTCTTCACCACACTCTTTTTAGTACCACACATCTCTCTCACCCTCTCATTACTTACTTGATCAAACCACCTCACACCGCATATTGTCCTCAAACATTTCATTTCCAACACATCCACCCTCCTCTGCACAGCCTTATCTATAGCCCATGCCTCACAACCATATTACATTGTTGGAACCACTGTTCTTACATACGTACCCATTTTTGCTCTCCGAGAGAACATTCTCACCTTCCACACATTCTTCAACGCTCCCAGTACCTTCGCTCCCTTGCCCATCCTGTGACTCACTTCCGCTCCCATGGTTCCACCCGCTGCCAAATCCACTCCCAGATATCTAAAACACTTCACTTCCTCCAGTTTTTCTCCATTTAAATTCACCTCCCAATTTACTTGTCCCTCGACCCTACTGAACCTACTAACTTTGCTCTTATTCACATTTACTCTCAACTTTCTTCTTTAACTCACTTTACCAAATCAGTCACCAACTGTAATTTCGTACCCGAATCAGCCACCAGTGCTGTATCAGCGAACAACAACTGACTCACTTCCCAAGCCCTCTCATCTACAACAGACTACATACTTGTCCCTCTCTCCAAAACTCTTTGATTCACCTCCCTAATAACCCCATCCAAAAACAAATTAAACAACCATGGAGACATCACGCATCCTTGCTGCAAACCGACATTCACTGGGAACTAGTCACTTTCTTCTCTTCCTACTTGTACACATGTCTTACATCCCCGATAAAATCTTTTCACTGCTTCTAGCAATTTACCTCCCACACCATATACTCTTAATACCTTCCACATTGCATCTCTATCAACTCTTATCATATGCCTTCTCCAGATCCATAAATGCTACATACAAATCCATCTGTTTTTCTAAGTATTTCTCACATGTATTCTTCAAAGCAGATACCTGATCCACACATCCTCTACCACTTCTGAAACCACACTGCTCTTCCCAAACTGATGCTTTTACATGCCTTTACCCTCCCATATAATTTCCCAGGAATACTCAACAAACTTATACCTCTGTAATTTGAACACTCACCTTGCCTTTGCCTTTTTACGTTGGCACTATGCATGCATTCTGCCAATCCTCAGGCACTTCACTGTGAACCATACATACAATGAATATCCTCACCAACCAGACAACAACACACACACCCCCTTTTTTTAATGAATATATTTGTATATGTATATGTAGAACCTTCACTTCACTGTGAAGATATATATGCCACAACCTACTGGAAAGAGAAAATTGAAATGGTGAGTACTTTTGTTTATTACATCCTCAGACAGAGTGGGGGAGATTCAGGTATTATGGTTCTTAAAAGCACAGAGGTAGCAGAGAGGCGAGGCATCATGATCCCGTGGAGTGCAGGTGGGCACTAATTATGTGACCTTACATCTGACTTTCCTCTCCTTACATTGTGTGTGTACAGGGTTGTTCTGGTGGATAATTCTTAATAATCATTTCAGTTAACAAACTGTTTACTGAAATAATGATAATACACAGAAACCAGAGCCTGTATGCCCAGCCAAGCCTTACACACACCTCCATGATTTTTGCTGACTGCCTCCAATGCCCTGGCTCAACCCGTTGACAGCATCTTGTCATACGTACACCACATTGTTCCATTCAATTTTATTCCATGCATACGTTACACCTTCCTGTGTGTTCAGGCATGTACCACGTAAAGCATCCATCACTTTATCCTTTCATCTTTTCCTTGATCTCCTATTTCTCCTTGTTTCCTCCACTTACATATGTACTCTCTTGCTCACTCATCCTCTTTCATATGTTCAAACCATTACAGCACACCCTCTTCATTTCCTTCTTCCATACTTCTCATATTGAAACCTCTTTCTTACCCTGTCATTTCTTGATAAACTCTCCTCACAAACATATTGTCCTCAAGCATTTAATTTCCAACACATCAATCCTTTTCCATACTTTCTCATTTAAGGCCCCTTCCCTGCATCCATACAGTGCCAATGGAATTACTAACTTGCTATATTTTGAGTATATTGAATACACTTTGAGCTAAAATAGACAATGCATGCAAACTAATGCTTTATTTTTAAAAATAACAACTGTTTGAAACTAGTGTAACATTCAACATATTTGTTACTATGATTTATATGCCAGCTTTACACTTATGTACTCATGATTGGTATTCCAGGAGGAAAAAGTTTATATTGTTTCATGCATGCCCATATACTGACATTCACTCTTGGTTTATTTAGCTGGACTGCCTAGAAATGCCACTCATCATATTTTGATCTGCAAGATAGGTTGCACCAGACTACTAAGGTTAGTTGGAAAACATGGTTAGAAAAATTTTAAGGGCAGTACTTGAAAAGAGAGAAGTGTGAATTTTCAAACCATTTAGATTTTCTAACAGGACAAAGCTCTGTTTGGGGTACTGAGTTGTTATTTTATAGTGGTGGTTTTTGTGTTGAATTTAGTTGCATCATAGTATTGTATTTAATTGCATCAAAGCAGTAGTCCCAATATCCAAGTTACACTTTGTGTGTGTGTGTGTGTGATATTCTCAAATATTTTGATATACAACAATGTGCCCACTGAGTTTTTGTGTGTGTGATATTCTTAAATAGTTTAATATACAACAATGTCCCTACTGACTTTGTGTGTGTGTAATATTCTAAAATATTTTAATATACAGCAATGTGTCCACTGACTTCTGCTTCCCTGTCAGAGTTATGGGGTATTCTGTGAGTGTACTATCATGTGCATGTGCTGTATTTTTGTGCTTCTTTGTCTCAAACAGTTATGATTAGTATGGGGTTTTTATCTTTTATATATGTATTGTAAGAGTGTCATGGCATAGCTATCCAGAATTATTACATAATGTGAGGGTATAGGCCCATGGAAAAAAATTTTGGGTGTATGATCTGTTAAGTGTGCATGGAATGCCACTTCAAGCATTAATGGCCATATCTTTTGCCTTGAGACAGACAGCCATTTCAAAAATTTAAACAGTATATATTGGCCACAGAGGTAGGGTTAAATGTACTGTACCCTAGCTGATTTACAGCTTTGATGGATTATCTTTTAACTAATTAGTCCTAGGTAGTCTGTTCTTTTTATTTTTAACTTGATGATTTTGCCTGGAAATATTTTTGGAAGGATAAGTTTTCCTTTTCTCCATAGATAGATGCAATGAAAGAATCAATTAGGGTTCAGAATATTTCAGATGAAGATTGTATATGGATGATTTAGGATCAAATGCAATGGAAGAAATTTTTGATGGAATCACCTGGGTGCACAAGAAGGAAGTGTTTATATAAGAGTGGAAGATCATTTTTCAGTCCAACCCTGTGGGCATTGGTTGATGATGTGTATGAATGAAATAAGAGGCTGTATGTAGCTGATCCATCCCTTGAAATTAGGAGCATAGGTAAAGTAGACCGAATTGATTCGTAAGAAGTACTGTGAAGTTCATAACTTTGGGAAAATCTTGCTTTAGCAATCCTTTTGATTAGATTTTTGAATTTATATAGATGGGTTCATGCTTTGGCTGTTTATTCCTTTTCTTAACAACTTAGACTTTCAGTCATAGTCTCTTTGCACCTGTTTATGTGTGATACATCTGCCTTCGAGAAAAAAATCAGATAAAATAAGATGCCTGTTTACAACTGTTGACAAGGTCTTCCCACCCACCCAAATCTTGGTAAAGTTATCTGTGTACACTCTGAATTCACATGGATAGTAGAATGTTTAGGTGATAGGACCAGTTTTGCATTTATGAATGGCTGGGACTGTTTGATGAGTTAACATTGTCTCTTTCTCATCTCCTAGGGTTGGAGACTTCTAGCACTAGTAAGTGGCACAGTAAAGTAATAGCTCCTTTGTTTATTTCTTAGCTATCATTCTTTCCTTTCTCCTGCCTTCCTTTATTACCAGTTCATATCATACTATTGTGATTGAAGACATGTTTATGTTCATTGTCACTGTACATGTTACATGTTAATGTTTGGTGACAGTTTATATGATTTTAGAAATTTTCCAAAGCCATTTTCCTAGAGGGTTGGAGAATTGAATTGTTATATTAGGTTATAGGGTTGTAGTGACTTTCTTCATAGTGTACAAGAAACTATAGAGAGTCATCGCAATAAATGGGACTGTATAATGGTTATCATTGTCTTCCTCAGACAATCTCATCAGCTAGTACAACAAATAGCACCAATCCCCGTGACTGTAACAAGATGAGCACTGGAACTATTCTGCTTGCTGATATAATTCCATCACTTATTTTGAAAATATTTACACCATTTATATGGTCACATGTTCAGTGAGTATGCTGGTTACAATCTTTTTATTCCTGTGATACTTCTATTTAAAATAAATACAATACTGAATATTTAGTTTTTGAAATACACAACTGTTGTGGAATGTTATGAATATTTACAGATATCAGTAATCACTTAAATACCTATAATTTAGGTTAATAAGTTTGAGCAAGTACTGAAACTATATCCTGCACCAGCTTTAGTAGTAGTAGCATCTAGTAGGTTACCAGTTTGATGGTCATCCTGCATATTGTTCAGAAGTAGAATTACATTTCAGGATAATGGAAAGCTTCTCATACTGCCTTCAAGAGTAATGATGAGAGTAATCAACAATGAGTTTGTATTATCTAATCAGTCATGTTCTTGTTCATTTTCACTTGATATGATATAAAAAGGCACTCCAGTGACGTGGAACTTGGGAGGTCATAAAGCAATTTTACATGATACTGTAGGCTCTGTGGTAATAAAAAAAGGGGAACCAGCTCACTTGATCTTACTCTAGACATAGACTTATTTCAGATTCATTTAGTACGGTATATCTTCTTCGATTTGTACCTGAGATTTTAAGTCATTAGATTATTCACAACTAGAGATTGGTTGTGTGCAAACTTGGCCTTTTTTTTTCTGATGTTACCCCATGAAGATGGGAAAGGTAATTAGGTACACTATGAAGAAAATATTTGTATTATTCAGACTTTATTTATTATTTTTTATTTTGCTTTGTCGCTGTCTCCCGCGTTAGCGAGGTAGCGCAAGGAAACGGATGAAAGAATGGCCCAACCCACCCACATACACATGTATATACATACACATCCACAAACGCAAATATACATACCTATACATCTCATTGTACACATATATATACACACACAGACATATACATATATACACATGTACATAATTCATACTGTCTGCCTTTATTTATTCCCATCGCCACCTCGCCACACATGGAATAACAACCCCCTCCCCCCTCATGTGTGCGGGGTAGCGGTAGGAAAAGACAACAAAGGCCCCATTCGTTCACACTCAGTCTCTAGCTGTCATGTAATAATGCACCGAAACCACAGCTCCCTTTCCACATCCAGGCCCCACACAACTTTCCATGGTTTACCCCAGACGCTTCACAAACCCTGGTTCAATCCATTGACAGCACGTCGACCCCGGTATACCACATCGTTCCAATTCACTCTATTCCTTGCACGCCTTTCACCCTCCTGCATGTTTAGGCCTTGATCACTCAAAATCTTTTTCACTCCATCTTTCCACCTCCAATTTGGTCTCCCACTTCTCCTCATTCCCTCCACCTCTGACACATATATCCTCTTGGTCAATCTTTCCTCACTCATTCTCTCCATGTGACCAAACCATTTCAAAACACCCTCTTCTGCTCTCTCAACCACACTCTTTTTATTACCACACATCTATCTAACCCTATTATTACTTACTTGATCAAACCACCTCACACCACATATTGTCCTCAAACATCTCATTTCCAGCACATCCACCCTCCTCCACACAACTCTATCCATAGCCCATGACTCGCAACCATACAACATTGTTGGAACCACTGTTCCTTCAAACATACCCATTTTTGCTTTCCGAGATAATGTTCTCGACTTCCTCACATTCTTCAACGCTCCCAGAATTTTTGCCCCCTCCCCCACCCTATGATTCACTTCCGCTTCCATGGTTCCATCCACTGCCAAATCCACTCCCAGATATCTAAAACACTTCCCTTCCTCCAGTTTTTCTCCATTCAAACTTC
The DNA here is from genome assembly GCF_036320965.1 of Panulirus ornatus. Lineage (NCBI taxonomy): Eukaryota > Metazoa > Arthropoda > Malacostraca > Decapoda > Palinuridae > Panulirus > Panulirus ornatus. Next base: position 14,191,252 of record NC_092271.1, on the reverse strand, counting down.
CCTCCCAATTTACTTGACCCTCTACCCTACTGTACCTGATAACCTTACTCTTATTCACATTTACTCTCTACTTTCTTCTTTCACACACTTTACCAAACTCAGTCACTAGCTTCTACAGTTTCTCACATGAATCAGTCACCAGCGTTGTATCATCAGTGAACAACAACTGACTCACTTCCCAAGCTGTCTCATCCACAACAGACTGCATACTTGCCCCTCTTTCCAAAACTCTTGCATTCACCTCCCTAACAACACCATCCATAAACAAATGAAACAACCATGGAGACATCATACACCCCTGCCGCAAACCTACATTCTCTGAGAACCAATCACTTTCCTCTCTTCCTACACATACACATGCCTTACATCCTCGATAAAAACTTTTCACTGCTTCTAACAACTTGCCTCCCACACCATATATTCTTAATACCTTCCACAGAGCATTTCTATCAACTCTATCATATGCCTTCTTCAGATCCATAAATGCTACATACAAATCCATTTGCTTTTCTAAGTATTTCTCACATACATTCTTCAAAGCAAACACCTGATCCACACATCCTCTACCACTTCTGAAACCACACTGCTCTTCCCCAATTTGATGCTCTGTACATGCCTTCACCGTCTCAAACAATACCCTCCCATATAATTTACCAGGAATACTTAACAAATTTATACCTCTGTAATTTGAGCACTCACTCTTATCCCCTTTGCCTTTGTACAGTGGCACTATGCAAGCATTCCGCCAATCCTCAGGCACCTCACCATGAATCATACATACATTAGATAACCTTACCAACCAGTCAACAATACAGTCACCCCCTTTTTTAATAAATTCCACTGCAATGCCATCCAAACCTGCTGCCTTGCTGGCTTTCATCTCTGCAAAGCTTTTACTACCTCTTCTCTGTTTACCAAATCATTTTCCCCTAACCCTCTCACTTTGCACACCACCTCAACCAAAACATTATTTGATATATTAGTTGCTTGTGGCAGTGGTTTTCTTGATGAACTTGAAAAATTATTACTCATTATTTTAAGTACGTTAAAGTAAATAACATGATATCCAACCACCTGTGTTACAACAAGTCCAGTTATTCAATTTATTAAAAAATAATCCTCTTTGGAAAATTACATGAATTCTGTGGCCTTTGAAGAGAGCAAGCCAAGCCCCAGATGGTATCAGTATTTGCTGTAATCTAGTTCTAGCTAATCAAACCAGTGTATAAGTTCCCTCCAGTTTAGCCTTTAGACTATAATTTGTAAATTCAGATCATCTCTTTTCAGATGATGGCCAGAACACTGATATAGTTTCGACAAGTTCATTGTCAATCAGGAAAAAAAAAAAGTTCATTATCAAAGAAATAGAAGTCACACAAAAAACAGCATAGGATGATCAGAGTAAGAGTTTTTAGAGTTTACCATTGGCAACTCAGATGTTGGTGATATTCCAAGAGAGAAAGATGGTTTGCTTAAGTTATATTCTGTAAGTTAAACAGGTAAATGTGTGAATGGGGGAAAAAACTAGTAACCCAAAATTTGTAATCAAGAGGAAGTTACACTGTTAAAACATTATGCAATTTTCTTTTAGTATTTTTTTTTCTTTTCTTATGCAGCTGTTTTGTATCTGGAGTCCATATTATTATCTGGATTCTTGTGTCATCCAACCTTTACCAGGTCCCAAGATTGTTGGATATGCTGTTATTTACCACATCATTATATATTAACAGTTGTGATTAATTTGTAGGAAAACCTTGGCCTTGAGTTGTGATAGTCCTGTTTGTAATATTTGGGATACATGGCAATATAGAATTATGGTATGTGTTTGGATTTACTGTCTATATCTATCTGTATCTCTGATGCCTTTTCCCTTCTGGAACTCTCTGAAAGGGGTGGTCATGGCAATAGAGTCTCCATAGCTAGTGAACTCCAGTGCTACTTCGTAGCCTTTAAAAGTGCCTCACCCGTAACATACCACTGGCAGAGGGCAATTGTAATGCATTGTTTGCATTGGCTCCTACCCAATATTTCTACATAATGCTCTTGCCTAATGCTCCTACCTACTACTTCTATCTATTGCTCATGCCATTTGGCCAAAAGGCAGGGTTGATACATTGTGCTCACTGCAGGAAAGTTTAGAGTTATGAAGAATTATCTGTCTTATGTATTACAAGGAGAGATTGTATGTTTGTGGATATGGTACTAGTACACCATGTGTGGGTGAGGCAGAAAGAATGACAGCTACCTGGGTCACAGGAATGCAGCTTGACAACCACTGAAGTACTTGCTCACTATGCATCCATCACTAACCCTCCCAGTACCCAGGTGGGTAGTATTGGTAATATGCAGGAGGTAAGTTTGAATGGAGAAAAACTGGAGGAAGTGAAGTGTTTTAGATATCTGGGAGTGGATTTGGCAGTGGATGGAACCATAGAAGCAGAAGTGAATCATAGGGTGGGGGAGGGGGTGAAAGTTCTGGGAGCGTTGAAAAATGTGTGAAGTCGAAAATGTTATCTTGGAAAGCAAAAATGGGTATGTTTGAAGGAATAGTGGTTTCAACAAAGTTATATGGTTGTGAGGCGTGGGCTATAGATAGAGTTGTGCAGAGGAGGGTGGATGTGCTGGAAATGAGATGTTTGAGGACAATATGCGGTGTGAGGTGCTTTGATCGAGTAAGTAATGAAAGGGTAAGAGAGATGTGTGGAAATAAAAAGAGCGTGGTTGAGAGAGCAGAAGAGGGTGTTTTGAAATGGTCTGGTCACATGGAGAGAATGAGTGAGGAAAGATTGACAAAGGATATATGTGTCAGAGGTGGAGGGAATGAGGAGAAGTGGGAGACCAAATTGGAGGAGGAAAGATGGAGTGAAAAAGATTCTGAGTGGTCGGGGCCTGAACATACAGGAGGATGAAAGGCGTGCAAGGAATAGAGGGAATTGGAAGGATGTGGTATACTGGGGTCGACGTGATGTCAATGGATTGAACCAGGGCATGTGAAGTGTCTAGGGTAAACCATGGAAAGTTGTGTGGGGCCTGGATGTGGAAAGGGAGCTGTGGTTTGGATGCATTATACATGACAGCTAGAGACTGAGTGTGAACGAATGTGGCCTTAGTTGTCTTTTCCTAGCACTCCCTCGCGCACATGCAGGGGGAGGGGTTTGTTAATTCATGTGTTGCGGTGTGGCGACAGGAATGAATAAGGGCAAACTATGAATTAGGTACATGTATATATATATATTTATATGTCTGTGTGTGTGTGTGTATATATGCATATGTTTAGATGTATAGGTATGTATATGTGTCAGAGGTGCAGGGAACAAGGAGAAGTGGGAGACCAAATTGGAGGTGGAAAGATGGAGTGACAAAGATTTTGAGTGATCGGGGCCTGAACATGCAGGAGGGTGAAAGGTGTGCAAGGAATAGAGTGAATTGTAACGATTTGGTATACCGGAGTCGACGTGATGTCAATGGATTGAACCAGGGCATGTGAAGCGTCTGGGGTAAACCATGGAAAGTTCTGCGGGGCCTGGATGTGGAAAGGGAGCTGTGGTTTCGGTGCATTATGCATGACAGCTAGAGACTGAGTGTGAATGAATGTGGCCTTTGTTGTCTTTTCCTACCGCTACCTTGTGCACATGCGGGGGGAGGGGGTTATTTCATGTGTGGCGTGGTGGCGATGGGAATGATTAAAGACAGACAGTATGAATTATGTACTTGTGTATATATGTATATGTCTATGTGTGTATATATATATGTATACGTTGAGATGTATAGGTGTGTATAGTTGCGTGTGTGGATGTGTATGTATATACACATGTATTCGCCATTTCTCGCATTAGTGAGGTAATGTTAAGAACAGAGGACTGAACCTTTGAGGGAATATCCTCACTTGGCCCCCTCATTTGTTCCTTCTTTAGGAAAACTAAAAACGAGACGAGATTATTTCCAGCTGCCCCGCTCCCTTCACTTATAGTCGCCTTCTATGACACGCAGGGAATACGTGGGAAGTATTCTTTCACCCCTAGTAGTATGATATATATATTTATATATTTTATTTATTATACTTTGTCACTGTCTCCCGCGTTAGCGAGGTAGCGCAAGGAACAGACAAAAGAATGGCCCATCCACCCACATACACATGTAAATACATACACGTCCACACACACATATATAAGTACCTATACATTTCAACATTTACATTTATGTACATACACAGATATATAATATTTATTTATTTATTATACTTTGTCGCCGTCTCCCGCATAAGCAAGGTAATGCAAGGAAACAGATGAAGGAATGGCCCAGCCCACCCACATATACATGTATATACATACACGTCCACACACGCACATATACATACCTATACATCTCAACGTATACATATGTATACACACACAGAGATATACATATACACACATGTACATAGTTCATACTGTCTGTCCTTATTCATTCCCGTCACCACCCCGCCACACATGAAATAACAACTTCCTCCCCCTGCATGTGCGCGAGGTAGCGTTAGGAAAAGACAACAAAGGCCACTTTCGTTCACACTCAGTCTCTAGCTGTCATGTATAATGCACTGAAACCACAGCTCCCTTTCCACATCCAGGCCCCTCAGAACTTTCCATGTCTTACCCCAGACGCTTCACATGCCCTGGTTCAATCCATTGACAGCATGTCGACCCCAGTATACCACATCATTCCAATTCACTCTATTCCTTGCACGCCCTTTCACCCTCCTGCATGTTCAGGCCCTGATCACTCAAAATCTTTTCCACTCCATCTTTCCACCTCCAATTTGGTCTCCCACTTCTCCTCATTCCCTCCACCTCTGACACATATATCTTCTATTGTCAATCTTTCCTCACTCATTCTCTCCATGTGACCAAACCATTTCAAAACACCCTCTTCTGCTCTCTCAACCACACTCTTTTTATTACCACACATCTCTCTTACCCTTTCATTACTTATTCGATCAAACCACATCACACCACATATTGACCTCAAACATCTCATTTCCAACACATCCACCCTCCTCGGCACAGCTCTCTTTATAGCCCATGCCTCGCAACCATATATCATTGTTGGAACAAATATTCCTTCAAACATGCCCATTTTTGCTTTCTAAGATGACATTCTCGACTTACACACATTCTTCAACGTGCCCAGAACTATTGTCCCCTCCCCCACCCTATGATTCACTTCCACTTCCATGGTTCCATCCACTGCCAAATCCACTCCCAGATATCTAAAACACTTCACTTCCTCCAGTTTTTCTCCATTCAAACTTACTTCCCAATTGACTTGTCCCTCAACCCTACTGTACCTAATAACCTTGCTGTTATTCACATTTACTCTCAGCTTTCTTCTGCACACTTTACCAAACTCAGTCACCAGCTTCTGCAGTTTCTCACCTGAATCAGCCACCAGCGCTGTATCATCAGCAGACAACAATGACTCACTTCCCAAGATCTCTCATCCAAAACAGACTGCATACTTGCCCCTCTTTCCAAAACGCTTGCATTCACCTCCCTAACAAACCCATCCATAAACTAATTAAATAACCATGGAGACATCACACACCCGTGCCACAAACCAACATTCACTGAGAACCACTTTCCTCTCTTCCTATACGTACACATGCCTTACATCCTCGATAAAAACTTTTCACTGCCTCTAACAACTTGCCTCCCACACCATATATTCTTAATACCTTCCACAGAGCATCTCTATAAACTCTATCACATGCCTTTTCCAGATCCATAAATGCTACATACAAATCCATTTGCTTTTCTAAGTATTTCTCACATACATTCTTCAAAGCAGACACTTCTGAAACCACACTGCTCTTCCCCAATCTGATGCTCTGCACATGCCTTCACCCTCTCAATCAATACCCTCCCATATAGTTTCCCAGGAATACTCAACAAGCTTATACCTCTGTAATTTAAGCACTCACTTTAATCCCCTTTGCCTTTGTACAATGGCACTATGCAAGCATTCCGCCAATCCTCAGGCACCTCACCATGAGTCATACATACATTGAATAACCGTACCAACCAGTCAACAAAACAGTCTCCCCGTTTTTTAATAAATTCCACTGCAGTACCATCCAAACCCGCTGCCTTGCTGGCTTTCATCTTCCTCAAAGCTTTTACTACCTCTTCTCTGTTTACCAAATCATTTTCCCTAACCCTCTCACTTTGCACACCACCTCAAACAAAACACCCTATATCTGCCACTCTATCATCAAACACATTCAACAAACCTTCAAAATACTCACTCCATCTCCTTCTCACATCACCACTACTTGTTATCACCTCCCCATTAGCCCCCTTCACTGAAGTTCCCATTTGTTCCCTTGTCTTACGCACTTTATTTACCTCCTTCCAGAACATCTTTTTATTCTCCCTAAAATTTAATGATATTCTCTCACCCCAACTCTCATTTGCCCTCTTTTTCACCTCTTGCACCTTTCTCTTGACCTCCTGTCTCTTTCTTTTATACATCTCCCACTCATTTGCATTATTTCCCTGCAAAAATCATCCAAATGCCTCTCTCTTCTCTTTCACTAATAATCTTACTTCTTCATCCCACCACTCACTACCCTTTCTAATCAGCCCACCTCCCACGCTTCTCATGCCACAAGCATCTTTTGCGCAAGCCATCATTGCTTCCCTAAATACATCCCATTCCTCCCCCACTCCCATTACCTCCTTTGTTCTCACCTTTTTCCATTCTGTACTCAGTCTCTCTTGGTACTTCCTCACACAAGTCTCCTTCCCAAGCTCACTTACTCTCACCACCCTCTTCACCCCAACATTCTCTCTTCTGAAAACCCATACAAATCTTCTCCTTCGCCTCCATAAGATGATGATCAGACATCCCTCCAGTTGCACCTCTCAGCACATTAACATCCAAAAGTCTCTCTTTCGCGCGCCTGTCAATTAACATGTAATCCAATAACGCTCTCTGGCCATCTCTCTTACTTAGATACGTATACTTATGTATATCTCGCTTTTTAAACCAGGTATTCCCAATCACCAGTCCTTTTTCAGCACATAAATCTACAAGCTCTTCACCATTTCCATTTACAACACTGAACACACCATGTATACCAATTATTCCCTCAACTGCCACATTACTCACCTTTGCATTCAAATCACCCATCACTATAACCCAGTCTTGTGCATCAAAACCACTAACACACTCATTCAGCTGCTCCCAAAACACTTGCCTCTCATGATCTTTCTTCTCATGGCTAGGTGCATATGCACCAATAATCACCCATCTCTCTCCATCAACTTTCAGTTTTACCCATTTTAATCGAGAATTTACTTTCTTACATTCTATCACATACTCCCACAACTCCTGTTTCAGGAGTAGTGCTACTCCTTCCCTTGCTCTTTTCCTCTCACTAACCCCTGACTTTACTCCCAAGACATTCCCAAACCACTCTTCCCCTTTACCCTTGAGCTTCGTTTCACTCAGAGCCAAAACATCCAGGTTCCTTTCCTCAAACATACTACCTACCTCTCCTTTTTTTTACATCTTGGTTACATCCACACACATTTAGACACCCCAATCTGAGCCTACGAGGAGGATGAGCACTCCTCGCGTGACTCCTTCTGTTATATATTTTTTTTTTGCCGCTGTCTCCCGTGTTTGCGAGGTAGCGCAAGGAAGCAGACGAAAGAAATGGCCCAACCCACCCCCATACACATGTATATACATACACATCCACACATGCAAATATACATACTTACACAGCTTTCCATGGTTTACCCCAGACGCTTCACATGCCCTGATTCAATCCACTGACAACATGTCAACCCCGGTATACCACATTTATCCAATTCACTCTATTCCTTGCCCTCCTTTCACCCTCCTGCATGTTCAGGCCCCGATCACACAAAATCTTTTTCACTCCATCTTTCCACCTCCAATTTGGTCTCCCACTTCTCATTCCCTCCACCTCCGACACATATATCCTCTTGGTCAATCTTTCCTCACTCATTCTCTCCATGTGCCCAAACCATTTCAAAACACCCTCTTCTGCTCTCTCAACCACGCTCTTTTTATTTCCACACATCTCTCTTACCCTTACGTTACTTACTCGATCAAACCACCTCACATCACACATTGTCCTCAAACATCTCATTTCCAGCACATCCACCCTCCTGCGCATAACTCTATCCATAGCCCACGCCACGCAACCATACAACATTGTTGGAACCACTATTCTTTCAAACATACCCATTTTTGCTTTCCGAGATAATGTTCTCGACTTCCACACATTCTTCAAGGCTCCCAGGATTTCTGCCCCCTCCCCCACCCTATGATCCACTTCCATGGTTCCATCCGCTGCCAGATCCACTCCCAGATATCTAAAACACTTTACTTCCTCCAGTTTTTCTCCATTCAAACTTACCTCCCAATTGACTTGACCCTCAACCCTACTGTACCTAATAACCTTGCTCTTCTTCACATTTACTCTTAATTTTCTTCTTTCACACACGACCAAACTCAGTCACCAGCTTCTGCAGTTTCTCACATGAATCAGCCACCAGCGCTGTATCATCAGCGAAAAACAACTGACTCACTTCCCAAGCTCTCTCATCCACAACAGACTTCATACTTGCCCCTCTTTCCAAAACTCTTGCATTCACCTCCCTAACAACCCCATCCATAAACAAATTAAACAACCATGGAGACATCACACACCCCTGCCGCAAACCTACATTCACTGAGAACCAATCACTTTCCTCTCTTCCTACACGTACACATGCCTTACATCCTCGATAAAAACTTTTCACTGCTTCTAACAACTTGCCTCCCACACCATATATTCTTGATACCTTCCACAGAGCATCTGTATCAACTCTATCATATGCCTTCTCCTGATCCATAAATGCTACATACAAATCCATTTGTATATATTTTTTTTTTTTTTTTTTTTTTTTAATACTTTGTCGCCGTCTCCCGCGTTTGCGAGGTAGCGCAAGGAAACAGACGAAAGAAATGGCCCAACCCCCCCCATACACATGTATATACATACGTCCACACACGCAAATATACATACCTACACAGCTTTCCATGGTTTACCCCAGACGCTTCACATGCCTTGATTCAATCCACTGACAGCACGTCAACCCCGGTATACCACATCGCTCCAATTCACTCTATTCCTTGCCCTCCTTTCACCCTCCTGCATGTTCAGGCCCGATCACACAAAATCTTTTTCACTCCATCTTTCCACCTCCAATTTGGTCTCCCTCTTCTCCTTGCTCCCTCCACCTCCGACACATATATCCTCTTGGTCAATCTTTCCTCACTCATCCTCTCCATGTGCCCAAACCACTTCAAAACACCCTCTTCTGCTCTCTCAACCACGCTTTTTTTATTTCCACACATCTCTCTTACCCTTACGTTACTCACTCGATCAAACCACCTCACACCACACATTGTCCTCAAACATCTCATTTCCAGCACATCCATCCTCCTGCGCACAACTCTATCCATAGCCCACGCCTCGCAACCATACAACATTGTTGGAACCACTATTCCTTCAAACATACCCATTTTTGCTTTCCGAGATAATGTTCTCGACTTCCACACATTCTTCAAGGCCCCCAGAATTTTCGCCCCCTCCCCCACCCTATGATCCACTTCCGCTTTCATGGTTCCATCCGCTGCCAGATCCACTCCCAGATATCTAAAACACTTCACTTCCTCCAGTTTTTCTCCATTCAAACTCACCTCCCAATTGACTTGACCCTCAACCCTACTGTACCTAATTACCTTGCTCTTATTCACATTTACTCTTAACTTTCTTCTTCCACACACTTTACCAAACTCAGTCACCAGCTTCTGCAGTTTCTCACATGAATCAGCCACCAGTGCTGTATCATCAGCGAACAACAACTGACTCACTTCCCAAGCTCTCTCATCCCCAACAGACTTCATACTTGCCCCTCTTTCCAAAACTCTTGCATTTACCTCCCTAACAACCCCATCCATAAACAAATTAAACAACCATGGAGACATCACACACCCCTGCCGCAAACCTACATTCACTGAGAACCAATCACTTTCCTAACTTCCTACACGTACACATGCCTTACATCCTCGATAAAAACTTTTCACTGCTTCTAACAACTTTCCTCCCACACCATATATTCTTAATACCTTCCACAGAGCATCTCTATCAACCCTATCATATGCCTTCTCCAGATCCATAAATGCTACATACAAATCCATTTGCTTTTCTAAGTATTTCTCACATACATTCTTCAAAGCAAACACCTGATCCACACATCCTCTACCACTTCTGAATCCACACTGCTCTTCCCCAATCTGATGCTCTGTACATGCCTTCACCCTCTCAATCAATACCCTCCCATATAATTTACCAGGAATACTCAACAAACTTATTCCTCTGTAGTTTGAGCACTCACTCTTATCCCCTTTGCCTTTGTACAATGGCACTATGCACGCATTCCGCCAATCCTCAGGCACCTCACCATGAGTCATACATACATTAAATAACCTTACCAACCAGTCAACAATACAGTCACCCCCTTTTTTAATAAATTCCACTGCAATACCATCCAAACCTGCTGCCTTGCCGGCTTTCATCTTCCGCAAAGCTTTCACTACCTCTTCTCTGTTTACCAAATCATTTTCCCTAACCCTCTCACTTTGCACACCACCTCGACCAAAACACCCTATATCTGCCACTCTATCATCAAACACACACACACATATATATATATATATATATATATATATATATATATATATATATATATATATATATATATATATATATCTTTTTATTCTCCCTAAAATTTACTGATAGTCTCTCACCCCAACTCTCATTTGCCCTTTTTTTCACCTCTTGCACCTTTCTCTTGACCTCCTGTCTCTTTCTTTTATACTTCTCCCATACAATTGCATTTTTTCCCTGCAAAAATCGTCCAAATGCCTCTCTCTTCTCTTTCACTAATACTCTTACTTCTTCATCCCACCACTCACTACCCTTTCTAAACAGCCCACCTCCCACTCTTCTCATGCCACAAGCATCTTTTGCGCAATCCATCACTGATTCCCTAAATACATCCCATTCCTCCCCCACTCCCCTTACTTCCATTGTTCTCACCTTTTTCCATTCTGTACACAGTCTCTCCTGATACTTCCTCACACAGGTCTCCTTCCCAAGCTCACCTACTCTCACCACCTTCTTCACCCCAACATTCACTCTTCTTTTCTGAAAACCCATACTAATCTTCACCTTAGCCTCCACAAGATAATGATCAGACATCCCTCCAGTTGCACCTCTCAGCACATTGACATCCAAAAGTCTCTCTTTCGCACGCCTGTCAATTAACACGTAATCCAATAACGCTCTCTGGCCATCTCTCCTACTTACATAAGTATACTTATACATTAAATAACCTTACCAACCAGTCAATAATACAGTCACCCCCTTTTTTAATAAATTCCACTGCAATACCATCCAAACCTGCTGCTTCTGCTTCAGCTGGGCTAGGAGAAGTTACATTCATATCATATTCAGCCCATTTTCACCTGTATGTAATGCTTCTCATTTTTATACACTGTACATATGGTATTTTTAAGGAAATGACATCCAGAAGTACTTTGTTGTTACTCTGCTCTCAAAAAGAATTTTCTTCACGTACAGACATGAACCCTAGGAGCAGTTGAGTGATCACATGTTCAGTGGGTATTTAAATAAAAGATTTCATTTTGTTCCTCATTTTTATTCACTGTACATATGGTATTTTAAGGAAATGACATCTCCTGAATTACTTTGTTGTTACTCTGCTCTCGAAAAATGTTTCTTCACATACAGATGTTCATTTCCCACGTATTCCTTGCATGTCGTAAAGGCGACTAAAAGGGAAGGGAGCGGGTGGCTGGAAATCCTCCCCTCTCTTGTTTTTTTTAATTTTCCAAAAGAAGGAACAGAGAAGGGGGTCAGGTGAGGATATTCCCTCTAAGGCCCAGTTCTCTGTTCTTAATGCTACCTTGCTAACGCGGGAAATGGCAAATAGTATGAAAAAAAAAGAAAAAAAAAATATATTTACACATGTACATATCCATTGTTGCTGTTTTCATCCTTTCCCGTCGCCATCCCGCCACACATGAAATAGTGAGGCAGTGCCAGAAACAGACAAAAAAAAAAGTCCACGCTCATTTACACTCAGTCTCTAGCTGTCATGTGAAATGCACCGAAACCACAGCTTCCTATCCACATCCAGGTCCACAAACCTTTCCATGGTTTACACCAGACGTTTCACATGCCCTGCTTCAATCCATTTACAGCACGTCGACCCTGGTATACCACGTTGTTCCAATTCACTCTGTTCTTTGCACGCCTCTCATCCTCAAGTATGTTCAGGCCCCTGTCACTCAAAATCGTTGTCACTCCATCCTTCCACCTCCAATTTGGTCTCTCACTTCTCATTCCCTTCACCTTACTCATTCTCTCCATTTGCCCACACCACTTCAACACACCCTCATCTGCTTTCTCAACCACACTATTTATTTCCACCCATCTTTCTTGCCCTTTCATTACTTAATCAAACCACTCACACCGCATATTATCATCAAACATTTCATTTCCAACACATCCACCCTCCTCTGTACAACCCTATCTATAGCCCATGCCTCGCAACCATATAACATTGTCGAACTACTGTTCCTTCAAACATTCCCATTTTTGCTCTCCGAGATAACGTTCTTTCCTTACTGGACTCTGCCTGCTTAAGGTTACACTGCGAGTGAAAAGGTGCCTATGGTTACTGGAAGTAGCACAACCTTGGGCTGCATGAGCTAAAGCTTTAGAAAGGTCCTGTGTAACACCAGGAATCTTATCATGGTGCAGTTTTAAAGAAAAATCATAAATATTTTTTTTCTATGCGCCTGTTTTTCCCACTTTAGCAAGATAGCATCAGGAACAGAGCCTTCAAAGAATAATCCTTGGTTTGTTCTGTCTTCTGTTTCTGCATTTAGAAAGTTACTTTAACATTCCTGTGAATGATAATGATTATAGATATTATTGAAAAGTCCATGTTTTTGATTAATTGATATATTTGATGAACTTATATTTACAGTTTGAGAGTCGTCGTGGTGGTTGCATTGTGCTCGTGTTCATTTCTCTTGGTGGGAAAGGCTACAAGTATAAGTATGGCTGTAATTGGTGTTATTTTTGCTTCTGCTTCAGCTGGGCTAGGAGAAGTTACATTCATATCATATTCAGCCCATTTTCACCGGTATGTAATGCTTCTCATTTTTATACACTGTACATATGGTATTTTTAAGGAAATGACATCCAGAAGTACTTTGTTGTTACTCTGCTCTCAAAAAGAATTTTCTTCACATACAGACATGAACCCTAGGAGCAGTTGAGTGATCACATGTTCAGTGGGTAGTTAAATAAAAGATTTCATTTTGTTCCTCATTTTTATTCACTGTGCATATGGTATTTTAAGGAAATGACATCTCCCGAATTACTTTGTTGTTACTCTGCTCTCGAAAAATGTTTCTTCACATACAGACATAAGCCCTAGGAGCAATTGAGTGATCACACGTTCAATGGGTAGTTAAATAAAAGATATCATTTTGCCAGATTGGGTATATCTATAGAGAATCACCCTCTTTAATCACCATAATATTCATCAGTCATGCTGATTCTCATTCATAGGGACCATTGTCCATAGAGCAACCTACCAAAGCATGTTTGGTTATGACCACCCCTAACCATAATTCACTTTCTCTTGCTTGCACAGTATGGGCCTGGTGACTGTTTTAAGACTGCTTTTGGTGGCTTCCCCACATATTCTAGCCATCAGAGATGTTGAATCTTTATCACAAACTTTCATGAGTGCTACATAACATGAAAGTCAAAGGTAACTTATGGTGCAACCTCATGTAGGCCAAGCCCAGTAACACTTACCTGACTCCACCTGCTTAAATTGAAACTGTGAATGAAAAGTCACCTTTGACTGTGCTGATTATTGGAAGTACAGTCTATCCAAAGAAATTTTAATGGCAAAGGAGTTTACATTTTCATTTTACTGGAAGTAGCACAGCCTTGGGCTGTAGGAGCCTGTAGAAAGGTCCTGGGTAACATGAGGATTGTCACTGAAATTGTACCTGGGTTAAGGTTCCACCGTGAATGTAAAGTCAGCTTTACTGAAGCTGTATCTTGGGAGTACGGGCTCCTGAAAGAATTTATTAAAGGAGTCTGCATTTCCCTGCTACTGGAAGTAGTAATTTCTTGGGCTGAGGGAACCTTTAGAAAGGTTCTGGGGTAATTATCAATAAAATAGATATTCTTTTCATCAAACCACTTTCCATATCTGTCTCTTTCCATACTTCTCCAAACCAGACACACAACATTTGCCACCCTATCAGCTATCCTTCAAAGTATTCACTCCATCATCTCTTTACCTCACTGGCTGTGAACACTTCCCTATTTGCCCTGTTTTTCTCACACCAATAATCTCCATCCTATGCATTTTTTTTAATCTTTAAGTTTGATGATACTTATTCACCCGTACTCCAATGTGTTCTCTTGACCTTCTACTTGGCCTATTGCCACTTCCTTTTGTACTTCTTTCCTGTAAGTAATTCCCATACACTTCTTTTCAATTCACTAGCAACTTAAATTCATCTCACCACTCATTACCCTTTCTCACATGCCAACCATCCATCCCTGCATGCCACATGCTACTCTGTTCTCCCATCAGCGGTGCTTCCTTAAATACCTACCATTCCTCACCCTTTCCCTAAGCTTCATTTATTCTCATGTTATGTCATTCTGCTTTCTATTTCCATTAGCTTCTCTTCACAAAAGCCTCATTTCCAAGCATATTTACTTTCACCACCCTCTTCTTGCCCATATCATTTCCCCTTTTTCAAAAGGCATTTATGGATCTGGAGAAAGAATATGATGGGTTTGATAGACATGGTGTATGGAAGTTGTTATTAACATATTGTGCAGGGGAAAGCTGCTAGATGCAGTGAGGAGTTTTTATCAAGAGAGTAAGATGTGTGTGTGTGTGTAGGTAGAGAGAAGGGTGAGTTGTTTTACATAAAGATGGGTCTGCAGTTAGAGGTATGAGATGTCACTGTGGCTGTTCAATCTATTGATGGATGTGGTGCTGAAAGAAGTGAAAAAGAAGATTTTGGGGAGAGACATGCTTGGGAAGTGAGTTAGTTATTGTTTGCCAATGACATTGGACTGGTAGCAGATTTAAGTGACAAATCACAGAAGCTGGTTTCTTAGTTTGGGAAAGTGTGTAAAAGGAAAATGTTGAGAGTGAATGTGAATAAAAGTTAGATTTACAGCAAAAAGATAGGTTATTTGGGGTGTGAGTTTTAATGGAGATAACCTGGAGGAAGTGTGATATTTTAGATGCCTGTAAGTAGAAATGGTAGTGATTGGAACTATGGAAGCTGAAGTAAGTCATAAGGTTGATAATGGGGAGAAGGTCCTAATAGCACTGAGGAGTGTACAGACAGAAAGGTCAGTATCTAGGAGGGCAAAGATGGGCATGTTTCATGGACCAGCTGTCTGTGTTTTGTATGGATGCGAGGCATTGGCTTTATACAAAAAGGTATAGAAGAGGGTGAATCTGATGGCAATAAAATGTTTGAGGACATTGTTTGAGGTGAGGAAGTTTGATAGGGTGAGAGAGAGTTGTGGTAATAAGAATATGGTTTAGAGAGCTGAAGAGCATGTGCTGAAATGGTTTAGACACAGAGAGAATGAGGAGAGTTTGACAGAAAGAGTATATGTGTCAGAAGTGAAGGGAACAAGTAATAGGGGTAGACCAAATTGGAGATGGAAGGATGGAGTGAAAAAAGTTTCAAGTGCTTGAGGGCATGACCTTAGAGGAGAGCATAAGGTGTGCACATGACAGAATGAATTAGAGCGATGTGATAAACAGGGGGCATTGTGCTATCTGTGGATTAAACCACAGATCTGTGGGGCCTGGTCATAGATAGGGCGGCTCTGGTTTTAGTGCATTATACATGGCAGTTACAGAGTGGATTTGAATGAATGATGCCATTTCCATGTATGTTTCTAGCACTCACTACCTCAAAAATGTGGGAAATGATGAACAAATATAGAAAAAAAATTCAGATTCCACTGTTAATAAGGGGATGGGACTATAACTGTGCTGAAAAAAAATTTCACAGTTCAGTCTTAAATTGTTTGCTCTAAATTCTGACATTGCACATAATTAAATCATTTACTTTAAGGATAATGATTTTCATATATTTAGTACTGGAGAGCTGTCAGATTTAGCACTAAATAGATTTCAAAATTATAAGCTGTATGTTAGTTTATCTTATAACATTTGGGCTAGAATTTTATGTATCATCTGGTGTATTGGTCTGTGACATTAG
The DNA here is from genome assembly GCF_036320965.1 of Panulirus ornatus. Lineage (NCBI taxonomy): Eukaryota > Metazoa > Arthropoda > Malacostraca > Decapoda > Palinuridae > Panulirus > Panulirus ornatus. The sequence continues at coordinate 14,174,812 of NC_092271.1, read as the reverse complement.
CTTTTCCAGATGCCAAGATTAGTAATATGTAACATATTTATATCTGTTTTCTGTTTTATGTGCCATTTAGGTATGATGTGAAAGAAGCATAGTATGCATTGTCTTAGGAACAATACAGTGGAAGCTCATAGGTTGTGATAATAATAACCATTTGTTAGATGGAAGTCCATAATGAACATGACTGTCTCCCTGGATGACCCCAAGTGTTTGCTGTCCTTCAACTGATACAAATTAGTGACTACCTTTTTTCATTTGGAGTGAGTAGCTTTTCACTGCCAGGTGCTCTTAGCTCTGTAATTAATGTTTGCCTTCATCACAATGATTAGTACTAATATCAGGGAGATAGGATAACTTTAAAGATCCAACATGGTATAATTCAGGGTTAGGGGATTCCCAGTCAACTTTGATTGTGTACATAATTTTAGAAGTCAGGTATTGGAAGGTTTAGTTTATCTGTTTTGATGATTTGGCTTTTATTGTCATTTCTGGTGATTCACAAAGATCTATCAGTACAATTTGTTCAAGATGTATAGTGTCCACTGAAACCTTGTCTGCCTCTCAAATATTTTCAGAGGCAATACATGGCTAAGGTATATTGTAGGTGTAAGCCTAAGGTTATTTTTACAAAAGAATGTTCTTTCTTTATCCCTTCTGGCTGCCACCTTATTTTCAGAATTTTGCTTCAGGATGGTGTATTTTTTTCACTTGTGCTTCAAGATGAGAAAGCCTGAATTCACTGGGCAACTCAGAATGCATGATCAGGTGGTTGGTTTCTGGCACTTATGGCCTCCCAGAAAATGTCATCCCACCACCAAAACCTTTCCCTTGTCACCTAAAGAAGAATTGTAGATCTATAGATAACCTCCTAAGATGACAAGTGTATAAGCTACCTTGCATTTCAACTGCTGAACTCAAGAAAAATCATCCAAATGTTCTATGAAATGTCTGAAAGAACCATTCAACATTAAAGGACTATCACGTTCCCTCCTGCTCATGAAGGAAAGGACATGCAAACAACTTGCATCTGCAAAGAAGTACAAGGACTAGAGTATGTAACAGTAGAGTAATGCAATGTTTTCTGATGAAAGTTCCTTCACGCATGTGCAGTCAAGGCAGGAGAGGGTGAGGAGGTTGGAACTGTGTCAGCTGGGAAGACTTTTCTTGTGATGAAAAGGATGAAACGCAGACAGTGTGATGATCTGGTGTTGCTTTAGTAGTGCAGTGGGTAGGAGAGGGTTGTACTTCTTACATAAAAACACTACAATAGATGAAGAACAGTACATGAAGGTGCTAGAGGACCCTTTGCTCCTTTTTATGATGTTCACAGGTTTGATCACTTTATGCAGGATAGTGCCTCCTTCCATTAAGCTAGAAAGGAGATGAATTGGTTATCAGAGAAAAATATTTAACTGCTGGAGTGGCTTGAGAGCTCCCCTGACTTTAACCCAATTGAGAACTGCTTGCTTCCTGCAATACCCCATCAGTGACTTGCCTCATTTAGGAGGTCAAGACTGTGGACCCAAAACATAGACATAGAATACTTCACGAACCTTGCCTTTTTCATATCCAGACATTTGCAGATGATAACCAAGGCCAAAGGAGAGATAGCAAAGCACTATAATGTAAGTGTGTCATCTTTTTTGAAAGATGTATGGGGGCAGGCAAGGTTTTTGCAGACACCACAAGTACAGAAATAGATCTTTCATACTCTAAAGTTTGATATTTATATTCTAGAGATATGATATCAACCTGGTCATCAGGAACTGGAGGAGCAGGAGTATTTGGTGCTCTGACTTATGCTGGATTAACATCAGCAGGACTGAATCCTCATACAGCTGTTCTCCTTATGCTCATTGTGCCAATTATAATGAGTCTCAGGTACGATGTATTTCATACTTTCAAAATGTGTGGTAATTGACCTTCGTTTTTTACAGTGTTCATCCATCTTTTTTTGCTTACAGTTGAAGGACACAGTGAAACATTATGTGGACCAAAGGGAGCAGTTGAGTAAGGTGAGTGTATGTAGGTGTAAGGGGAAGCCAGAGATGATAGGGATGGACGGAGTTTGGAAGACCCTGTGTAATCTGCAATCATACTCATCTGATTGTGTAATGTGCCTTTCCTTAAGCATTTAGAAGAGATCCTTTGGCAAACTTGCATAGTATTATGGTGTTGTTTACTCACCACATATCTTACTAGGTCTGCATTAAGGGATTTTATTATTTGGTTGATTTTATTTTCCTGTGTGTTGGACCACTAAGGGCCAAACCTCAGGGTTACCTAGATGGATTTGTATTATGTTGTTGCTCTGTTATCTATCTTGTGAGCATTAGTGATTATGATACTGTATCAGAAAATCTGGATAATGACTCTTTCTGATGTGGCAAGAAATGTTTCCAAAATAGAGCATTCATCATGATTCAATGGACCTCCATATTGTCCTCAAACATTTTATTTCCAATACATCACCCCTCCTCCATACAATGCAGTCATATGATATTGTTGGAACTACTAATCCTTTAAAGTATACCCATTTTTGCTCTCAAAGATAATGTTCTCTCTCTCTCTCTCTCTCTCTCTCTCTCTCTCTCTCTCTCTCTCTCTCCACACATTCTTCATTGTTCCCAGAACCTTTGTCCTCTCCCCACCCCTCTGACTTGCTTCTACCTTCATGGTTACATTCGCTGCCAGGTCCACTCCTAGATATCAAAAACACTTCTCTTCCAGTTTTTCCCCATTCAAACTTACATCCCAACTTACTTGTCCCTCAACCCTGCTGAACCTAATGACCATGCTTTTATTCACATTTACTCTCAACATTCCCCTTTCACACGCTTTTCCAGACTCGGTCACAAACTTCTGCAGTTTCTCACTCGAATCAACCATCAGTGCCTTTTCATCGGAGAACAACAATTGACTCTCATCCCCAACAGACTGCATACTCACCCCTCTCTCCAAAACTCTTGCATTTACCTCCCTAAGCACCCCATCCATAAACAAATTAAACAACCATGCCACGGACTGACCTTCACTGGGAACCAGTCACTCTCCTCTCTTCCTACTTGTACACATGCCATACACCCTTGATTAAAACTTCTAACTGCTTCTAGCAGCTTTCCTCCCACTCCATATATTCTTAAGAACTTCCAGAAAGCATCTCTATCAACCTTATCATATGCCTTCTCCAGATCCATAAATGCCACATACAGATCTATCTGTTTCTCCAAGTATTTCTCACATACATTCTTCAAAGTAAACACTTGATCCACACATCCTCTACCACTTCTGAAACCACACTGCTCCTCCCCAATCTGATGCTCTGTACATGCCTTCACCCTCTCAATCAATACCCTTCCCATACGATTTTCCAGGTAAACTCAGCAAACTTATGCCTCTGTAGTTTGAACACTCTCCTTTATCCCCCGTGCCTTTGTACAATGGCACTCACATGCATACATCCAATGTATGTATACATATGTACATTGGATATCCTTACCAACCAATCAACAACACAGTCACTCTTTTCTTAGTAAATTCAACTGCAATACCATCCACTCCTGCCACTTTGCCAGATTTTATCTTCTACAAGGCTTTCACCACCCCTTCTCTTTCTACCAAACCACTATCCCTGACTCCCTCACTTCACGAAGCACCCCAACCAAAACTCCCTACATCTGCCACTCTATCTATCATCAAACACATTCAACTATCCTTCAAAATACTCACTCCATCACTGCCTGTTGTCACTTCCTCCCTTCACTGATGTTCCCATTTGTTCTCTTGTCTCGCACATTATTTACTTCCTTCCAAAACATCTTTTTATTCTCCCTAAAGTTTCATTATACTCTCTTACCCAACTCTCATTTACCCTGTTTTTCAACCTTTGCACCTTCCTCTTGACCCTGCTGCTTTCACATATACATCTCCCAGTCATTTGTACTTCTTCCTTGTAAGTACCATCCAAATGCCTATCTTTTCTCTTTCACATAACTTCTTCGTCCTACAACTCACTACCTGTTCTAATCTCCCCACCTCCCACCTTCCTCATGCCACATACATCTCTTGCACATGCCATCACTGCTTCCTTAAATAGCTCCCATTCCTCACCCACTCCCCTCACTCATTTGCTCTCACCTTTTGCCAATCTACACTCAATCTTTCCTGGTACTTCTTTATGCAAGTCTCCTTTCCAAGCTCACTTACTTTTACCACTCTCTTCTTCCTTACATTGTCTCTTTTTTGGAAATCTCTCCAAATCTTTACCTTTGCCTCACAAGATAATGATCAGATATCCCTCCAGCTGCCCCTCTTAGCACATTTACATCCAAAAGTCTTTCTTTTACATGCCTGTCAATTAACATGTAATATAATAATGCCCCTTTAAACCAGATATTCCTAATCATCGTTCTTTTTTCAGCACACAAATCCACAAGCTCTTCACCATTTCAGTTCACAACACTGAATACCCCATGCACACCAATTATACCCTCAACTGCCTGATTACTCACCTTCGCATTCAAATCATCCATCACTAATACCTGGTCTCATACACCAAAACTACTGACACACTTACTGAGCTGCTCCCAAAACACTTACACCTTATGATCTTTCTTCTCATGCCCAGGTGCATAAGCACCAATAATCATCTATCTCTCACCATCCACTTTCAGTTTTACCCACATCAATCTAGACTTTATTTCTTTGCTATCTATACTCACTTCCATGACTGCTTCAGGAGTAGTGCTACTCCTTCCTTTGCTCTTGTCCTCTCACCAACCCATGACTTTATTCCCAAGACGTTTTCAAACCATTCTTCCCCCTTACCCTTACCCTTCATTTGACTCAGAGCTAGGACATCCAGGTTTCTTTCCTGAAACACACTTCCTATCTCTCCTTTCATCCACATATTCTGACACCCTAATCTGAATCTTTGAGGAGGATGAGCACCCCACTTGACTCCTTCTGTTTCCTCTTTTAGAAATTGAAATACAAGAAGGGGAGGGTTTCTAGCTCCCTGCTCCCACCCCCTTTAGTTGCTTTCTATGACAAGTGGAGAATACGGAGGTAGAATTCTTTCTACCCCAAATATTAACATGTAATCCAAGAGGGAAAAATCAAAGTATGAAATTTTTTTTTGCTTGAGTGCTTTTGTGTATTTATGACATCTTCAGAAGCAAATTTTAACAGATCAGAGGAGGAGGAATTTTTATAGTGACACTAGGAAATGTTAACAGAGTCACATCTTAGAAGGTAATGAACTCATGAAGACAGTGAGAGAAGCCCTGTGGAGACAAAGGGCACTCAGGTAACAGCCTGGACTTTACTTAATTGGTCAGGTCAGGTCACATCAGCTACACCACGTCATCAGCCCTCTTATATAAGTCACTCTGAAACGTGTAAAATGGCATTATGTAAATTACCATTAGTCAATGTTTATTCAGTTTAGAAGGGGCAGAATTGAAGGATGTGGATGAATGCAGTGTTGAGCTGTTAGGGTATGAGTGCATTTGACTATTTGTGAAAGTGGGGAAATTGTTGAAAAAAGGAGATATAGTGAAAGGGACAGGACAGACCCTTGAGGGACACTGCTATTGATTAAAAAAAAAAAGATGGGGGAGAGAGAGAGAGAGATTGATTCTTCAACAACCACAGGGATAGATTGGCTGGAGATATGGCTAGATATGAAGGAGTAAAGTAAGGGAGGAAAGCCAAAAGAGGGGAGCTTAGAGATGAGACCCCAATGCCACTCCCATGTCAAAAGCTTTGGATGTGTCAAGGGCAACTACATAAGACTCCACAAAATCTTTCAGGGATGACTACCAGACATTAGTAAGACAGGGAAGAATATCACCAGTGGATCTTGCCTTATGAAACCCATACTGGTGATCGGTGAGCACACTGTGAGTTTCGAGGTTTGGTTGGTGCCTTTTGCCTTGGCAAGGGAAGATGGCAGTACCCAGTGGGTGATAACAGCATCAATAACTTACCCAGGTTATGGTTTAAACAAAGGTAAAAAAAGAATAATTTGACAAGTTAATCATTATAAGGGTGGCATGAGATGGTGAATTTGTCATTGTTGTGTCTTGGATGTTTAAATCAGCATGGGCATAAAGCAAGACTTACTGGGTTCCTGAGACCATTTCAGATCAAGAAACTGTTGGTTGTTCAAATCCTAACTAATCAAAGGCTTAGATAACTTAGCTCCAAGATTTTTAAAGGTCAGGAGACAGCTGATATACCCATAACAAAAGTACTCAACAAATCTCTATCAGATGGTCAGGTGCCAACTGATTGGAAACTAGCAAATGTTACCCCTACATATTTTAAAAGGAGACAAAAAGTGTGCTTTGAACTATCGCCCAATTAGCCTTACATCAGTATTAGGTAAAATGATGGAAAAAATATGAGATAAAATTGTCACATTTCTTTTTATTTTATTTATTATACTTAACTGCCGTTTCCCATGTTAGCGAGGTAGCGCAGGAAAACAGATGAGGAATGGCCCAACCCACCCACATATGTAAACATGTATATACTTAAATGCCCACACACGCACATATACATACATATATATGTCACATTTCTAGAACACAAAATTATATTGGTCAGCCAACATAGTTTCCGCAATAGAAGATCCTGCCTGATGAATTTGCTGAATTTTTCAATGTTATAAAATTTGGGATGAAAAATTACCGTCTGATGTAGTATATTTAGATTTCCAGAAGGCTTTCAATGCCAGCATGGTTTCTGCTATAGAAGATCCTGCTTGACAAATTTGCTGAATTTTTTAATGTTATTTATCAAATTTGGGATGAAAAATTACTACCTGATGTAGTATATTTAGATTTACAGAGGGTTTTTCATAAAGTACCTCACAAGAGACTTTTTACATCAACTCAAAGCACATGTAATCGGTGAAGAACTATGTACATGGATCAGAGACTGGCTTACCGGAAGAAAGCAGTGTGTAATATTAAACGGTGAAGCCTCAGATTGGCTGGACGTGACAAGTGGTGTGCCACAGGGGTCGGTCCTTGGCCCAATTCTTTTCATAATATACATTAGTGATCTAGAACTCAGTCTCTTATCTAAGATCTCCACATTTGCTGATGATACTAAACTAGGAGGTAGAGCTGTAAACAGGTGGGACTGCAAAATGATTCAGTGAGATCTTAACTTACTAGAAGAATGTTCAGACAGATGGCAAATGAAATTTAATGTAAACAAGTGTAAAGTTATGCACTTGGAGACAAGAATATACGTTACAACCACAAACTTCGGAAAATCTCTAACTAAAGTAAATGAAGAAAAAGACTTTGGAGTTGTCATTAGCAACAACTTGAAATACACTAAGCAGTGTCAGGCAGCAAGTAAAAAAAGGTAACCATATGTTAAGTTTCATAGCCAGGAATATAGATTATAAGACACCAGGAACAATTCTCACACTTTATAATACTCTAGTAAGGCCACACCTTGAATATGCAGTCCAGTTTTGGTCCCCAAACTTAGTAAGGCCACACCTTGAATATGCAGTCCAGTTTTGGTCCCCAAACTTTAAGAAAGATGAGGAAAAATTAGAGCAAGTACAAAGACACACAACAAAATTGATCCCATCTTTTAGAAAATATACGAAGAGAAGCTATAATGATTGGATCTCTTCTCCCTTAAAAAATATACTCTCTGGCAACTTAATCCAAGTGTTCAAAATTCTGAACAAGTTTGATAAAGTAAACCACGAGCATCTTTTCAAAATACAGTAAAATATGGTTACTAGGACAAATTAGATAAAACTCAAAGTTAAAAGATATAGTATGGATGTGGGAAAAAGCTTCTTTTTCTATAGGTGTGTTAAGCACTGGAATGGGTGAATGCTAAAATTATAAATACCTTCAAAAGATGCTTAGACAAACATTTTATAAATACAGGTATACTTTGAGAAAAATGCCAGAAATAAACGTATGAATGACAGCAGTAACGGGGACACCTGAAGGCTAATGTGCAGCAGCGTGGAGTCGATGATAGCTTAAAAAAGTACTGAGTAGAACCAAATTTTTTTTGTCATTACATCAAACCTCCTGTTGTCTGTCTTCCTCATGTAAACATGTAAACTCATAATTTCCATTGGTTTTTGTGGTGATCTGCAGTGAATATCAATGTAAACTGAAATCAGTCTTTGTAGCCAAAGGTTTGAATTGTGGATATGGTCCACAAATTCTAAGGAAATAGGAGAAAATCTTTTCTTTTATGAAATGACAGATTACCTTTTAGAAGTATGAAAATATACACAGAAAGTTACATACTTATCCTTATGTTGGCCTGGTCATCTGGTGTGAGTACAAGAGAAGAATGTGGATTACAAGTCTGACAACAACTGAAAAGAGAGGAGTTGGAGATGACATTTCTTACCTTGCATTGAGTATTTCTCACATGAGAATATTAGTTGTATGAAAAGAGAGGACTTAAAGGTGACATTTCTTTCCTTGCATTGAGCATTTTTCACATGGGAATGTTAGTTGTATGGCATTTGTTATATCTTGGTTTCTCTACAGTATCCATTCACCTTTGGCATTAAAAAGTATGTACCCACAAGACACAATTTACTAACTCTGTCCCTGCTAAGACATCTAGTACCCAGACATTATGGATCATAAATTAGTTCTCAGAGGACATAGATTTCCTTTGTTGCCTGTCCAGATGAATACCATATCTAATTTTATCCATTCATGGTTAAATGACAGTTCTGGCAAACCTTGTTATATGGTTGATTTTGAAGTGTCATGTCGGAGGTGTTTATGAGGAAAGACTTGTTTTGCAGTACCATATACTGTATCTGAGAATGCATGATTGCTTAACAGTGCATGGTTAATTAATGACATATACTTAAAGTATCTTACTGACTTTTTCTAATTATCAGCATAATTAATTTTAACCAATCATTTCAGTTTTTGGGTGATTCTTGACCATCCGTACCATATGAAATGTAACAAATTTTGTAACAACTATAGTCATCTTGGTGAAGAAGATAGGATGCTGCAAGATGATCACCAAACTTCACTTAATCTTGCTCAGAAACTCCAAGCTATTCCACGAATGTTCAAATATATGATTCCTCTTGGCATGGTTTATGTGGCAGAGTATGTTATTAACCAAGGCTTGGTGAGTAATCCTGTTTAATGTATTCCACTAAAGTCAAATATTGTGCTTTGTATTTGTTTTGTCATTAAGTTTTTCGTACTTGATCACTGTTTCTCACGTTGTTGAGGTAGAGCCAGGAACAGATGAAGAAATGCCACATCTGCTCACATCCATACTCTAGTTGTCATCTCTAATGCACTGAACCCACAGGTCCTTATCCTTAACCAGTCCCTACAGAAGTCTTATGTTTACCCCAGATTCTTCACATACCCTGGTTCAGTCCATTGACAGCATGTTAACCTCAGTTTACCACATTGTTCCAGTTGACTCTGTCCCTTGCATACTTTTCACCCTCCTGCATGTTCAGGCCCCAGTTGCTCAAAATCCCTGTCACTCCATCCTTCCATCTCCAATTTGGTGTCTCTGTTCTCTTTGTTCCCTTAACTTCTGACATATGTCTTCTTTGTCAACCTTACCTCACTCATTCTCTCCATATGTCCAAACTATTTCAACACTCCCTCTTCTGCTCTCTCAACCACACTCCTTTTAATGTCACACATCTCTCTTACCCTTTCATTACTTACTGGATCAAACCACCTCGCACCACGTAATGACCTCATACATTTCATTTCAAACAAATCCTCCCTCCTCGGCACAGCCTTATCCATATAGTATTTTTGGGACTACTGTTTCAACTTACCCATTTTGCCCTCCCACTATTCCTCAACACATTCTTCCGTGCTCCCAGAACTTTAATCCCCTTCCCTACGACTTGACTCACTTCCACTTCCATGGTTCTGTTGGCTGACATGTCCACTCCCAGGTATCTAAACACTTCACTTCCTCCAAATTTTCTCCATTCATACTCAAACCCTATCTAACTTGTCTCTTAACCCTGCTAAACCTAATAACCTTGTTTTTATCATATTTACAGTCAGCTTCCTCCTTTCACACACTCATCCAGGCTCAGTCACCAATTTCTGCAGTTTCACAGTCAAATCTGCCACCAGTACTGTATCATCAGCAAACAGCTGACTCACTTTCTATGCCCTTTCATCTCTTGCAGACTGCATACTCGCCCCTCTCTCCAAGACTTGTATTTATCCCTGCTGCAGACCAACCTTCACTTGGAACCATTCAGAGCTTCTAGCAACTTTTCTCCCAAACCATATATGTTTAAGACCTTCCAAAAGTCATATCTGTGAACCCTATCATATGCTTTCTCTAGACCCATAAATGCCACTTTAACAAATCCATCTGTTTCTCTTAAGTTTTTCTCTCACACATTCTTTAAAGCAAAATCGTGGTCTCCACATCCATTACCACTTCTGAAATCACACTTTTCCTCCTCAGTTTGATGCCTTCCTCATGGCTAGGTGCATAAGCTCTGATAATCACCTATCTTTTGCCATCCACTTTCATTTTTACCCACATCAATTGGGAATTTACATCCTTACACTCTCATTCACTCCTGCAACTCCTGCCTTGGGAGTATTGCTACTCTTTCTTTAACTCTTGTCCTTTCATCAACCCAAACTTGACTCCTATGACATTTTCAAACCATTTTTCCCTTTTACCCTCGAGGTTCATTTAACTCAGTCAGAGCATTCAGGTTTCTTTCCTCAAACATGTTACCTGTCTCTCCTCTTCTTCTCTTGGTTACATCCACACACATTTAGATACCCCAGCCTGAGCCTTTGAGGAGGATGAGCACTCCTTGCATGGCTTTATCTGCTGTTCTGTCTTTCAGAAATTGAAATACAAAAAAGGGGATTTCCAGCCCCCTTAGTAACACATGGAATATGGAGGTAGAATTCTTTCATCCCTACCTTAGTAGGTGTATTACTACTTTTAATGCTTAATTGGATAATTCTGTCTGTGATTGATTTTATTTATTTATTCTATTTATAATTTCCCTGGGACTGATTTTTATGAGAGCCCTGGTGTAACCAAAAACCTCTATGAAGGCTCTTGCAGCTAATACCAGCAGCAGGGAGGTGTAGACTCCTTTGGAATGAGATTTTACTTGACGACAAGGCTGTACTCCCAGTGATACAGCCTTACCAAATGTGAATTTTCACTTACAGTGTAAACTTTTGCAGGTGAAGCCCAGTAACCCCTGCAAATTTATTTATTCATTTACTTATTTATTTACAGCAGAATGGTTTGAATTAAACCTCCCTGTCACATGTCCCTCTAGCCTACCCTAAATTTTTCCACAGGTGTTTCTCAGACTATGTTATCAATTCTGCCAGTTAACTATTATACATAGCTCTTTCCCACATATCAAAAGCATTTTCCAATAATTTCATCATTCTCTTGTGTATGGTACATCACTTTATTTCTCTCTGGTTGGATTTTTTTTTTTTCAATATCTTCTCCATAATTACCTTTGATGTTTGTGTAAAGCTTTTATTGCTTACCTGATCAAACCATTTCACACATGATGTCCTCAAACATTTCATTTCTAACACAACATGTCCTTATCGAGAGCCCTTGCCTTCCATACATACAACATAGTTAGGACCTGTACCTTCAGACATACCCATTTTTGCCATCCCAGATAATAACCTCTCTTTCCACACCTTCAGTGTTCTTAGAAAACCTTTACTCCCTCACTCACCTTGAAGTTTTCCAATACTCTCATACTCAAATTCTCATTTGCCTTCTTTTTCAACCCCTGTACCTTCCTTTTTACCTCCTGCTTCTTTGTTTTATACATCTCCCAATTATGTGCACTCCTTCCCAGTAAGATTCACCCAGATACCTATCTTTTTCTCTTTCACTTGCATCTTCATACTCTTTTATCATGTTTTAGTATACACATATCACTACAAATCTTGGTAAAGGTTTGATCTTGAAACTGATTAGTTTACTCATGATGGTATTCCTTTGTTATTAATTTCCTCAGCTAGAACTGATCTACTTCCCACAAAATAAAGTCTGGATGAATCATCATGACCAGTATCGATGGTACCAGGTTACGTACCAAATCGGGGTGCTTATTTCTAGGTCATCTGTAAATTTAATCCACGTACATCACATTTGGATGACCTCAGTTTTACAGGTTAGTTTTGACAGATGATGAAACAATTTGCATTTGCATATAGAAATTTTTTCTTTCTTTTTTGTTATAAACATGTTGATAGAGATGATGTAGGAGGCAAGCTGCTAGAAGCAGTGAGATGTTTTTATCAAGGGTGTAAGGCATGTGGACGAGTAGGAAGAGAGGAGAGTGATTGGTTCCCAGTGATGGGCGGTCTGCGGCAGGGGTGTGTGATGTGCCCATGGTTGTTTAATTAGTTTATGGATGGGATGGTTAGGGAGGTAAATGCAAAAGTTTTGGAGAGAGGGGCAAGTATGCAGTCTATTGGGGATAAGAGGGCCTAGGAAGTGAGTCAGTTGTTGTTCGCTGATGATACAGCACTGGTGGCTGATTCATATGAGAAACTGCATTAGTTGGTAAGACTTGTATCCAAAGACTTTTGTGCCTTTTCAATTTAGGTATATTTTTTCTGTGGTTTCTCTTCAGCATTTAAAAATACTAATACCTACCCTTTTGCATGTGTTAATTAAACTAATCATACAGGGTTCTTTGTAGTATAATTGGAAGAAAGTAATTAAAATTATTTGGATCATTTAGAGTTTATGAGAAAGTTGCATGTATGAGACCATGTAAAAATGGTATAACCATCTAGCTCATGTGCCATAAAGTCTAAAACATTTTATGATAATTCTGTTGAAAATGAGAGATTGTCAATGGAAAATATGAGTGAGCCTGATGAATATACTTGTAAGGGCAGGTATTTCATGCAAGGGTACCAAGGGAATTTTATAAATTGAAAAGTGGTAGTGTTTTATGAAGATGTAGTGGTTATTGGAGACATGTTACACACTATGCAGAACTTTATATGTAAAGTGAAGAGATATGAAGAATTTTGTTAAGAATGTAAAAGCTTGTTCATAAGCTGAGGATACATGAGAATAGCTCTCACTTTGATGAACATGATCCATAATAAGGAGAAACTGATGGAATTATAATGTCATATTCAATTTCAGTGGATCAACTTAGTAATCTTCCTAACTTGTGCAATCTTCTGGTGGATTGGGAGTATATGGATGGTGCTATTACTGATCTTCTGGGAAGGGCTACTAGGTGGAGCAGCATATGTTAACACTTTCTACAGAATATCACAAGAGGTATGTTAATTAATGGATTTTATGTAGAGGGATTTGTTATCTAAAATTATAAAAATAATACAAATTTACTTCATGAAAACTTTCTTGAAATGGAAAGCTGACTTAGTACTTAAGTGTTGTCACCTAACAGAAAGAAAAAAATTTTCTTCTTTTGTCTTTCTTGCCAGCTTTTTTATGGGAAAACTAAATACCAGTCAGAGGAATTGGTTTAACTTCATTGTACCTCACTGTCAGTGTTGAAAGTATAGCTATGTATTAAAAGGCTTATGTTAAGATTATAACATCTCACTAAATGACATTAAAGCAAGTGGCAGTATTCAGATGTACAAGACTGCTGTTAATATCTATTTGATGAATTAGTGTTGTCATGAATATCAAAGTATTTCTGCTTTCTATTGATTGCTATAATGCTGTCAGTTTTAATTTTAAATCATATCACAAGTTTTGATATTAATATCTACTATATATATATTTATTTATTTATTTATTTATTTTGCGTTGTCGCTGTGTCCCGCGTTAGCGAGGTAGCGCAAGGAAACAGACAAAAGAATGGCCCAACCCACCCACATACACATGTATATACATACACGTCCACACACGCAAATATACATACCTATACATCTCAATGTACACATACATATACACACACAGACATATACATATATACACACAGACATAATTCATACTGTCTGCCCTTATTCATTCCCGTCGCCACCTCGCTACACATGGAATAACAACCGCCTCCCCCCTCATGTGTGCGAGGTAGCGCTAGGAAAAGACAACAAAGGCCACATTCGTTCACACTCAGTCTCTAGCTGTCGTGTAATAATGCACCGAAACCACAGCTCCCTTTCCACATCCAGGCCCCACAGAACTTTCCATGGTTTACCCCAGACGCTTCACAAGCCCTGGTTCAATCCATTGACAGCACGTCGACCCCAGTATACCACACCGTTCCAATTCACTCTATTCCTTGCCCGCCTTTCACCCTCATGCATGTTCAGGCCCCGATCACTCAAAATCTTTTTCACTCCATCTTTCCACCTCCAATTTGGTCTCCCACTTCTCCTCGTTCCCTCCACCTCTGACACATATATCCTCTTGGTCAATCTTTCCTCTCTCATTCTCTCCATGTGACCAAACCATTTCAAAACACCCTCTTCTGCTCTCTCAACCACACTCTTTTTATTTCCACACATCTCTCTTACCCTATTATTACTTACTCGATCAAACCACCTCACACCACATACTGTCCTCAAACATCTCATTTCCAGCACATCCACCCTCCTCCGCACAACTCTATCCATAGCCCACGCCTCGCAGCCATACAACGTTGTTGGAACCACTATTCCTTCAAACATACCCATTTTTGCTTTCTGAGATAATATTCTCGACTTCCAAACATTCTTCAAGGCTCCCAGAATTTTCGCCCCCTCCCCCACCCTATGATTCACTTCCGGTTTCATGGTTCCATCCGCTGCCAGATATCTAAAACACTTTACTTCCTCCAGTTTTTCTCCATTCAAACTTACCTCCCAATTGACGACCCTCAACCCTACTGTACCTAATAACCTTGCTCTTCTTCACATTTACTCTTAACTTTCTTCTTTCACACACTTTACCAAACTCAGTCACCAGCTTCTGCAGTTTCTCACATGAATCAGCCACCAGTGCTGTATCATCAGCGAACAATAACTGACTCACTTCCCAAGCTCTCTCATCCCCAGCAGACTGCATACTTGCCCCTCTTTCCAAAACTCTTGCATTCACCTCCCTAACAACCCCATCCATAAACAAATTAAACAACCATGCAGACATCACACACCCCTGCCGCAAACCTACATTCACTGAGAACCAATGTATATATATATATATATTTTTTTTTTGTCGCTGTCTCCCGCGTTTGCGAGGTAGCGCAAGGAAACAGACGAAAGAAATGGCCCAACCCACCCACAGACACAAATATACATACCTACACAACTTTCCATGGTTCACCCCAGACGCTTCACATGCCCTGATTCAATCCACTGACAGCACGTCAACCCCGGTATACCACATCGATCCAATTCACTCTATTCCTTGCCCTCCTTTCACCCTCCTGCATGTTCAGGCCCCGATCACACAAAATCTTTTTCACTCCATCTTTCCACCTCCAATTTGGTCTCCCACTTCTCCTTGTTCCCTCCACCTCCGACACATATATCCTCTTGGTCAATCTTTCCTTACTCATTCTCTCAATGTGCCCAAACCATTTCAAAACACCCTCTTCTGCTCTCTCAACCACGCTCTTTCTATTTCCACACATCTCTCTTACCCTTACGTTACTTACTCGATCAAACCACCTCACACCACACATTGTCCTCAAACATCTCATTTCCAGCACATCCATCCTCCTGCGCACAACTCTATCCATAGTCCACGCCTCGCAACCATACAACATTGTTGGAACCACTATTCCTTCAAACATACCCATTTTTGCTTTCCGAGATAATGTTCTCGACTTCCACACATTCTTCAAGGCTCCCAGAATTTTCGCCCCCTCCCCCACCCTATGATCCACTTCCGCTTCCATGGTTCCATCCGCTGCCAGATCCACTCCCAGATATCTAAAACACTTCACTTCCTCCAGTTTTTCTCCATTCAAACTCACCTCCCAATTGACTTGACCCTCAACCCTACTGTACCTAATAACCTTGCTCTTATTCACATTTACTCTTAACTTATATATATATATATATATATATATATATATATATATATATATATATATATATATTTTGTTCATACTATTCGCTATTTCCCGCAATAGTGAGGTAGCGTTAAGAACAGAGGACTGGGCCTTGGAGGGAATATCCTCACCTGGCCCTCTTCTCTGTTCCTTCTTTTGGAAAATTAAAAAAAAAAAAAAAAAAAAAACAAGAGGGGAGGATTTCCAGCCCCCCCGCTCCCTTCCCTTTTAGTCGCCTTCTACGACACGCAGGGAATACGTGGGAAGTATTCTTTCTCCCCTATCCCAGGGAATATATATATATATATATATATATATATATATATATATATATATATATATATATATATATATATATATATATTATCCCTGGGGATAGGGGATTAAGAATACTTCCCACGTATTCCCTGCGTGTTGTAGAAGGCGACTAAAAGGGGAGGGATTGGGGGGCTGGAAATCCTCCCCTCTCGTTTTTTTTTTTTTTTTTTCCAAAAGAAGGAACAGAGAATTGGGCCAGGTGAGGGTATTCCCTCAAAGGCCCAGTCCTCTGTTCTTAACGCTACCTCGCTAATGCGGGAAATGGCGAATAGTTTGAAAGAAGAAAATATATATATATATATATATATATATATATATATATATATATATATATATATATATATATATATATATATATATATATATTTACCTCCCTAACAACCCCATCCATAAACAAATTAAACAACCATCGAGACATCACACACCCCTGCCGCAAACCTACATTCACTGAGAACCAATCACTTTCCTCTCTTCCTACACGTACACATGCCTTACATCCTCGATAAAAACCTTTTCACTGCTTCTAACAACTTGCCTCCCACACCATATATTCTTAATACCTTCCACAGAGCATCTCTATCAACTCTATCATATGCCTTCTCCAGATCCATAAATGCTACATACAAATCCATTTGCTTTTCTAAGTATTTCTCACATACATTCTTCAAAGCAAACACCTGATCCACACATCCTCTACCACTTCTGAAACCACACTGCTCTTCCCCAATCTGATGCTCTGTACATGCCTTCACCCTCTCAATCAATACCCTCCCATATAATTTACCAGGAATACTCAACAAACTTATACCTCTGTAATTTGAGCACTCACTCTTATCCCCTTTGCCTTTGTACAATGGCACTATGCACGCATTCCGCCAATCCTCAGGCACCTCACCATGAGTCATACACACATTAAATAACCTTACCAACCAGTCAACAACACAGTCACCCCCTTTTTTTAATAAATTCCACTGCAATACCATCCAAACCTGCTGCCTTGCCGGCTTTCATCTTCCGCAAAGCTTTTACTACCTCTTCTCTGTTTACCAAATCATTTTCCCTAACCCTCTCACTTTGCACACCACCTCGACCCAAACACCCTATATCTGCCACTCTGTCATCAGACACATTCAACAAACCTTCAAAATACTCATTCCATCTCCTTCTCACATCACCACTACTTGTTATCACCTCCCCATTTACGCCCTTCATTGAAGTTCCCATTTGCTCCCTTGCCTTACGCACCCTATTTACCTCCCTCCAGAACATCTTTTTATTCTCCCTAAAATTTACTGATAGTCTCTCACCCCAACTCTCATTTGCCCTTTTTTTCACCTCTCGCACCTTTCTCTTGACCTCCTGTCTCTTTCTTTTATACTTCTCCCACTCAATTGCATTTTTTCCCTGCAAAAATCGTCCAAATGCCTCTCTCTTCTCTTTCACTAATACTCTTACTTCTTCATCCCATCACTCACTACCCTTTCTAAGCAGCCCACCTCCCACTCTTCTCATGCCACAAGCATCTTTTGCGCAATCCATCACTGATTCCCTAAATACATCCCATTCCTCCCCCACTCCCCTTACTTCCATTGTTCTCACCTTTTTCCATTCTGTACACAGTCTCTCCTGATACTTCCTCACACAGGTCTCCTTCCCAAGCTCACTTACTCTCACCACCTTCTTCACCCCAACATTCACTCTTCTTTTCTGAAAACCCATACTAATCTTCACCTTAGCCTCCACAAGATAATGATCAGACATCCCTCATGCAAGAGTCTTGGAAAGAGGGGCAAGTATGAAGTCTGTTGGGGATGAGAGAGCTTGGGAAGTGAGTCAGTTGTTGTTCGCTGATGATACAGCGCTGGTGGCGGATTCATGTGAGAAACTGCAGAAGCTGGTGACGGAGTTTGGTAAAGTGTGTGGAAGAAGAAAGTTAAGAGTAAATGTGAATAAGAGCAAGGTTATTAGGTACAGTAGGGTTGAGGGTCAAGTCAATTGGGAGGTGAGTTTGAATGGAGAAAAACTGGAGGAAGTGAAGTGTTTTAGATATCTGGGAGTGGATCTGGCAGCGGATGGAACCATGGAAGCGGAAGTGGATCATAGGGTGGGGGAGGGGGCGAAAATTTTGGGAGCCTTGAAAAATGTGTGGAAGTCGAGAACATTATCCCGGAAAGCAAAAATGGGTATGTTTGAAGGAATAGTGGTTCCAACAATGTTGTATGGTTGCGAGGCGTGGGCTATGGATAGAGTTGTTCGCAGGAGGATGGATGTGCTGGAAATGAGATGTTTGAGGACAATGTGTGGTGTGAGGTGGTTTGATCGAGTAAGTAACGTAAGGGTAAGAGAGATGTGTGGAAATAAAAAGAGCGTGGTTGAGAGAGCAGAAGAGGGTGTTTTGAAATGGTTTGGGCACATGGAGAGAATGAGTGAGGAAAGATTGACCAAGAGGATATATGTGTCGGAGGTGGAGGGAACGAGGAGAAGAGGGAGACCAAATTGGAGGTGGAAAGATGGAGTGAAAAGGATTTTGTGTGATCGGGGCCTGAACATGCAGGAGGGTGAAAGGAGGGCAAGGAATAGAGTGAATTGGAGCGATGTGATATACAGGGGTTGACGTGCTGTCAGTGGATTGAATCAGGGCATGTGAAGCGTCCGGGGTAAACCATGGAAAGCTGTGTAGGTATGTATATTTGCGTGTGTGGACGTGTGTATGTACATGTGTATGGGGGGGGGGTTGGGCCATTTCTTTCGTCTGTTTCCTTGCGCTACCTCGCAAACGCGGGAGACAGCGACAAAGTATAAAAAAAAAAAAAAAAAAAAAAAAAAAAATATATATATATATATATATATATATATATATATATGGAAGCAAGGGGAGTGGGGGAGGAATGGGATGTATTTAGGGAATCAGTGATGGATTGCGCAAAAGATGCTTGTGGCATGAGAAGAGTGGGAGGTGGGTTGATTAGAAAGGGTAGTGAGTGGTGGGATGAAGAAGTAAGAGTATTAGTGAAAGAGAAGAGAGAGGCATTTGGACGATTTTTGCAGGGAAAAAATGCAATTGAGTGGGAGATGTATAAAAGAAAGAGACAGGAGGTCAAGAGAAAGGTGCAAGAGGTGAAAAAAAGGGCAAATGAGAGTTGGGGTGAGAGAGTATCATTAAATTTTAGGGAGAATAAAAAGATGTTCTGGAAGGAGGTAAATAAAGTGCGTAAGACAAGGGAGCAAATGGGAACTTCAGTGAAGGGCGCAAATGGGGAGGTGATAACAAGTAGTGGTGATGTGAGAAGGAGATGGAGTGAGTATTTTGAAGGTTTGTTGAATGTGTTTGATGATAGAGTGGCAGATATAGGGTGTTTTGGTCGAGGTGGTGTGCAAAGTGAGAGGGTTAGGGAAAATGATTTGGTAAACAGAGAAGAGGTAGTGAAGATGAAAGGAAGATGAAAGCCGGCAAGGCAGCAGGTTTGGATGGTATTGCAGTGGAATTTATTAAAAAAGGGGGTGACTGTATTGTTGACTGGTTGGTAAGGTTATTTAATGTATGTGTGACTCATGGTGAGGTGCCTGAGGATTGGCGGAATGCGTGCATAGTGCCATTGTACAAAGGCAAAGGGGATAAGAGTAAATGCTCAAATTACAGAGGTATAAGTTTGTTGAGTATTCCTGGTAAATTATATGGGAGGGTATTGATTGAGAGGGTGAAGGCATGTACAGAGCATCAGATTGGGGAAGAGCAGTGTGGTTTCAGAAGTGGTAGAGGATGTGTGGATCAGGTGTTTGCTTTGAAGAATGTATGTGAAAAATACCTAGAAAAGCAAATGGATTTGTATGTAGCATTTATGGATCTGGAGAAGGCATATGATAGAGTTGATAGAGATGCTCTGTGGAAGGTATTAAGAATATATGGTGTGGGAGGAAAGTTGTTAGAAGCAGTGAAAAGTTTTTATCGAGGATGTAAGGCATGTGTACGTGTAGGAAAAGAGGAAAGTGATTGGTTCTCAGTGAATGTAGGTTTGCGGCAGGGGTGTGTGATGTCTCCATGGTTGTTTAATTTGTTTATGGATGGGGTTGTTAGGGAGGTAAATGCAAGAGTTTTGGAAAGAGGGGCAAGTATGAAGTCTGTTGGGGATGAGAGAGCTTGGGAAGTGAGTCAGTTGTTGTTCGCTGATGATACAGCGCTGGTGGCTGATTCATGTGAGAAACTGCAGAAGCTGGTGACGGAGTTTGGTAAAGTGTGTGGAAGAAGAAAGTTAAGAGTAAATGTGAATAAGAGCAAGGTTATTAGGTACAGTAGGGTTGAGGGTCAAGTCAATTGGGAGGTGAGTTTGAATGGAGAAAAACTGGAGGAAGTGAAGTGTTTTAGATATCTGGGAGTGGATCTGGCAGCGGATGGAACCATGGAAGCGGAAGTGGATCATAGGGTGGGGGAGGGGGCGAAAATTCTGGGAGCCTTGAAGAATGTGTGGAAGTCGAGAACATTATCTCGGAAAGCAAAAATGGGTATGTTTGAAGGAATAGTGGTTCCAACAATGTTGTATGGTTGCGAGGCGTGGGCTATGGATAGAGTTGTGCACAGGAGGATGGATGTGCTGGAAATGAGATGTTTGAGGACAATGTGTGGTGTGAGGTGGTTTGATCGAGTGAGTAACGTAAGGGTAAGAGAGATGTGTGGAAATAAAAAGAGTGTGGTTGAGAGAGCAGAAGAGGGTGTTTTGAAGTGGTTTGGGCACATGGAGAGGATGAGTGAGGAAAGATTGACCAAGAGGATATATGTGTCGGAGGTGGAGGGAGCAAGGAGAAGAGGGAGACCAAATTGGAGGTGGAAAGATGGAGTGAAAAAGATTTTGTGTGATCGGGGCCTGAACATGCAGGAGGGTGAAAGGAGGGCAAGGAATAGAGTGAATTGGAGCAATGTGGTATACCGGGGTTGACGTGCTGTCAGTGGATTGAATCAAGGGCATGTGAAGCGTCTGGGGTAAACCATGGAAAGCTGTGTAGGTATGTATATTTGCGTGTGTGGATGTATGTATATACATGTGTATGGGGGGGGTTGGGCCATTTCTTTCGTCTGTTTCCTTGCGCTACCTCGCAAACGTGGGAGACAGCGACAAAGTATAAAAAAAAAAAAAAAAAAATATATATATATATATATATATATATTGAATGTGTTTGATGATAGAGTGGCAGATATAGGGTGTTTTGGTCGAGGTGGTGTGCAAAGTGAGAGGGTTAGGGAAAATGATTTGGTAAACAGAGAAGAGGTAGTAAAAGCTTTGCGGAAGATGAAAGCCAGCAAGGCAGCAGGTTTGGATGGTATTGCAGTGGAATTTATTAAAAAAAGGGGTGACTGTATTGTTGACTGGTTGGTAAGGTTATTTAATGTATGTATGACTCATGGTGAGGTGCCTGAGGATTGGCGGAATGCGTGCATAGTGCCATTGTACAAAGGCAAAGGGGATAAGAGTGAGTGCTCAAATTACAGAGGTATAAGTTTGTTGAGTATTCCTGGTAAATTATATGGGAGGGTATTGATTGAGAGGGTGAAGGCATGTACAGAGCATCAGATTGGGGAAGAGCAGTGTGGTTTCAGAAGTGGTAGAGGATGTGTGTATCAGGTGTTTGCTTTGAAGAATGTATGTGAGAAATACTTAGAAAAGCAAATGGATTTGTATGTAGCATTTATGGATCTGGAGAAGGCATATGATAGAGTTGATAGAGATGCTCTGTGGAAGGTATTAAGAATATATGGTGTGGGGGGGCAAGTTGTTAGAAGCAGTGAAAAGTTTTTATCGAGGATGTAAGGCATGTGTACGTGTAGGAAGAGAGGAAAGTGATTGGTTCTCAGTGAATGTAGGTTTGCGGCAGGGGAGTGTGATGTCTCCATGGTTGTTTAATTTGTTTATAGATGGGGTTGTTAGGGAGGTAAATGCAAGAGTTTTGGAAAGAGGGGCAAGCATGAAGTCTGTTGTGGATGAGAGAGCTTGGGAGGTGAGTCAGTTGTTGTTCGCTGATGATACAGCGCTGGTGACTGATTCATGTGAGAAACTGCAGAAGCTGGTGACTGAGTTTGGTAAAGTGTGTGAAAGAAGAAAGTTAAGAGTAAATGTGAATAAGAGAAAGGTTATTAGGTACAGTAGGGTTGAGGGTCAAGTCAATTGGGAGGTAAGTTTGTATGGAGAAAAACTGGTGGAAGTAAAGTGTTTGAGATATCTGGGAGTGGATCTGGCAGTGGATGGAACCATGGAAGCGGAAGTGAATCATATAGGGTGGGGGAGGGGGTGAAAATCCTGGGAGCCTTGAAGAATGTGTGGAAGTCGAGAACATTATCTCGGAAAGCAAAAATGGGTATGTTTGAAGGAATAGTGGTTCCAATAATGTTGTATGGTTGCAAGGCGTGGGCTATGGATAGAGTAGTGCGCAGGAGGGTGGATGTGCTGGAAATGAGATGTTTGAGGACAATGTGTGGTGTGAGGTGGTTTGATTGAGTAAGTAATGTAAGGGTAAGAGAGATGTGTGGAAATAAAAAGAGCGTGGTTGAGAGAGCAGAAGAGGGTGTTTTGAAATGGTTTGGGCACATGGAGAGAATGAGTGAGGAAAGATTGACCAAGAGGATATATGTGTCGGAGATGGAGGGAACGAGGAGAAGTGGGAGACCAAATTGGAGGTGGAAAGATGGAGTGAAAAAGATTTTGAGTGATCGGGGCCTGAACATGCAGGAGGGTGAAAAGCGGGCAAGGAATAGAGTGAATTGGATCGATGTGGTATACCGTGGTTGACGTGCTGTCAGTGGATTGAATCAGGGCATGTGAAGCGTCTGGGGTAAACCATGGAAAGTTGCGTGGGGCCTGAATGTGGAAAGGGAGCTGTGGTTTCGGGCATTATTGCGTGACAGCTGGAGACTGAGTGTGAACGAATGTGGCCTTTGTTGTCTTTTCCTAGTGCTACCTCGCACACATGAGGGGGAGGGGGATGTTATTCCATGTGTGGCGAGGTGGCGATGGGAATGAATAGGGGCAGACAGTGTGAATTGTGTGCATGGGTATATATGTATGTGTCTGTGTGTGTATATATATGTGTACATTGAGATGTATAGGTATGTATATTTGCGTGTGTGTGTGTACATTTTGTATGGGGGTGGGTTGTGCCGTTTCTTTCGTCTGTTTCCTTGCACTACCTCCCAAACGCGGGAGACAGCGACAAAGCAAAATAAATAAATAAAAATAATTATTATTATTATTATTTTGCTTTGTCGCTGTCTCCCGCATTAGCAAGGTAGCGCAAGGAAAGAGATGAAAGAATGGCCCAACCCACCCACATACACATGTATATACATACACGTCCACACACAGCACATATACATACCTATACATCTCGATGTATACATATATATATACACACAGACATATACATATATACCCATGTACATAATTCATACTGACTGCCTTTATTCATTCCCATCGCCACCCCGCCACACATGGAATAACAACACCCTCCCCCCTCATGTGTGCGAGGTAGAGCTAGGAAAAGACAACAAAGGCCCCATTCGTTCACACTCAGTCTCTAGCTGTCATGTAATGATGCATCGAAACCACAGCTCCCTTTCCACATCCAGGCCCCACAGAGCTTTCCATGGTTTACCCCAGATGCTTCACATGCCCTGGTTCAATCCATTGACAGCACGTAGACTCCGGTATACCACATCGTTCCAATTCACTCTATTCCTTGCATGCCTTTCACCCTCCTGCATGTTCAGGCCCCGATCACTCAAAATCTTTTTCACTCCATCTTTCTACCTCCAATTTGGTCACCCACTTCTCCTCGTTCCCTCCACCTCTGACACATATATCCTCTTTGTCAATCTTTCCTCACTCATTCTCTCCATGTGACCAAATAATTTCAAAACACCCTCTTCTGCTCTCTCAACCACACTCTTTTTATTACCACACATCTCTCTTACCCTATTATTACTTACTCGATCATATCACCTCACACCACATATTGTCCTCAAACATCTCATTTCCAGCACATCCACCCTCTTGCACACAATTCTATCCATAGCCCACGCCTCGCAACCATACAACATTGTTGGAACCACTATTCCTTCAAACATAGCCATTTTTGCTTTCCGAGATAATGTTCTCGACTTCCACACATTCTTCAAGGCTCCCAGGATTTTTGCCCCCTCCCCCACCCTATGATTCACTTCCGCTTCCATGGTTCCATCCGCTGCCAAATCCACTCCCAGATATCTAAAACACTTCACTTCCTCCAGTGTTTCTCCATTCAAACTTACCTCCCAATTGACTTGACCCTCAACACTACTGTACCTAATAACTTTGCTCTTATTCACATTTACTCTCAACTTTCTTCTTTCACACACTTTACCAAACTCAGTCCCCAGCTTCTGCAGTTTCTCACATGAATCAGCCACCAGCGCTGTATCATCAGTGAACAACAACTGACTCACTTCCCAAGCTCTCTCATCCACAACAGACTGCATACTTGCCCCTCTTTTCAAAACCCTTGCATTCACCTCCGTAACAACCCCATCCATAAGTAAATTAAACAACCATGGAGACATCACACACCCTTGCCACAAACCTACATTCACTGAGAATCAATCACTTTCCTCTCTTCCTACATGTACACATGCCTTACATCCTCGATAAAAACTTTTCACTGCTTCTAACAACTTGCCTCCCACACCATATATTCTTAATACCTTCCACAGAGCATCTCTATCATATGCCTTCTCCAGATCCATAAATGCTACATACAAATCCATTTGCTTTTCTAGGTATTTCTCACATACATTCTTCAAAGCAAACACCTGATCCACACATCCTCTACCACTTCTGAAACCACACTGCTCTTCCCCAATCTGATGCTCTATACATGCCTTCGCCCTCTCAATCAATACCCTCCCATATAAATTACCAGGAATACTCAACAAACTTATACCTCTGTAATTTGAGCACTCACCTTTGTCCCCTTTGCCTTTGTACAATGGCACTATGCAAGCATTCCGCCAATCCTCAGGCACCTCACCATGAATCATACATACATTAAATAACCTTACCAACCAGTCAACAACACAGTCACCCCCTTTTTTTATAAATTCCACTGCAATACCATCCAAACCCGCTGCCTTGCCAGCTTTCATCTTCCGCAAAGCTTTTACTACCTCTTCTCTGTTTACCACATCATTTTCCCTAACCCCCTCACTTTGCACACCACCTCGACCAAAACACCCTATATCTGCCGCTCTATCATCAAACACATTCAACAAAACTTCAAAATACTCACTCCACCTCCTTCTCACATCACCACTACTTGTTATCACCTCCCTATTTGCCCCCTTCACTGAAGTTCACATTTGTTTCCTTGTCGTACGCACTTTATTTACCTCCTTCCAAAACATCTTTTTATTCTCCCTAAAATTTAATGATACTCTCTCACCCCGACTCTCATTTGCCCTCTTTTTCACCTCTTGCACCTTTCTCTTGACCTCCTGCCTCTTTCTTTTATACATCTCCCCCACTCATTTGTATTATTTCCCAGCAAAAATCGTCCAAATGCCTCTCTCTTCTCCTTCACTAATAATCTTACTTCCTCATCCCACCACTCACTACCCTTTCTAATCTGCCCACCTCCCATGCTTCTCATGCCACAAGCATCTATTGTGCATCTCATTCCTCCCCCACTCCCCTTACTTTCTTTGTTCTCACTTTTTTCCATTCTCTACTCAGTCTCTCCTGGTTCTTCTTCACACAAGTCTCCTTCCCAAGCTCACTTACCCTCACCACTCTCTTCACCCCAACATTCTCTGTTCTTTTCTGAAAACCTCTACAAATCTTCACCTTCGCCTCCACAAGATAATGATCAGACATCCCTCCAGTTGCACCTCTCAGCCTATTAACATAAAAAAAAGGCTCTCTTTTGCGCGCCTATCAATTAACACGTAATCTAGTAACGCTCTCTGGCCATCTCTCCTACTTACATACGTTATTATTATTATTATTATTTTGCTTTGTTGCTGTCTCCCGCGTTTGGCGAGGTAGCGCAAGGAAACAGACGAAAGAAATGGCCCAACTCACCCCCATACACATTTATATACATACACGTCCCCACACACAAATACATACCCATAAATCTCAATGTACACATATATATACACACACAGACATATACATATGTACACATGCACACAATTCACACTTTTTGCCTTTATTCATTCCCATCGCCACACATGGAATAACATCCCCCTCCCCCCTCATGTGTGCGAGGTAGCGCTAGGAAAAGACAACAAAGGCCCCATTTGTTCACACTGTCTCTAGCTGTCATGCAATAATGCCCGAAACCACAGCTCCCTTTCCACATCCAGGCCCCACAGAACTTTCCATGGTCTACCCCAGACGCTTCACATGCCCTGATTCAATCCATTGACAGCACACCAACCCCGGTATACCACATGGATCCAATTCACTCTATTCCTTGCCCGCCTTTCACCCTCCTGCATGTTCAGGCCCCAATCACTCAAAATCTTTTTCACTCCATCTTTCCACCTCCAATTTGGTCTCCCACTTCTCCTCGTTCCCTCCACCTCCGACACATATATCCTCTTGGTCGGTCTTTCCTCACTCATTCTCTCCATGTGCCCAAACCATTTCAAAACACCCTCTTCTGCTCTCTCAACCATGCTCTTCTTATTTCCACACATATCTCTTACCCTTACATTACTTACTCGATCAAACCACCTCACACCACATATTGTCCTCAAACATCTCATTTCCAGGACATCCACCCTCCTGCACACTACTCTATCCATAGCCCACGCCTTGCAACCATACAACATTGTTGGAACCACTATTCCTTCAAACATACCCATTTTTGCTTTTGGAGATAATATTCTCGACTTCCACACATTCTTCAAGGCTCCCAGGATTTTTGCCCCCTCCCCCACCCTATGATTCACTTCCGCTTCCATGGTTCCATCCGCTGCCAGATCCACTCCCAGATATCTAAAACACTACGTCCTCCAGTTTTTCTCCATTCAGACTTACCTCCCAATTGACTTGACCCTCAACCCTACTGTACCTAATAACCTTGCTCTTATTCACATTTACTCTTAACTTTCTTCTTTCACAAACTTTACCAAACCCAGTCACCAGCTTCTGCAGTTTCTCACATGACTCAGCCACCAGTGCTGTATCATCAGCGAACAACAACTGACTCACTTCCCAAGCTCTCTCATCCACAATACACTGCATACTTGCCTCTCTTTCCAAAACTCTTGCATTCACCTCCCTAACAACCCCATCCATAAACAAATTAAACAACCATGGAGACATCACACACCCCTGCCGCAAACCTACATTCACTGAGAACCAATCACTTTCCTCTCTTCCTACACGTACACATGCCTTACATCCTCGATAAAAACTTTTCACTGCTTCTAACAACTTGCCTCCTACACCATATATTCTTAGTACCATCCACAGAGCATCTGTATCAACTCTATCATATGCCTTCTCCAGATCCATAAATGCTACATACAAATCCATTTGCTTTTCTAAGTATTTCTCACATACATTCTTCAAAGCAAACACCTGATCCACACATCCTCTACCACTTCTGAAACCACACTGCTCTTCCCCAGTCTGATGCTCTGTACATGCCTTCACCCTCTCAATCAATACCCTCCCATATGATTTACCAGGAATACTCAACAAACTTATACCTCTGTAATTTGAGCACTCACTCTTATCCCCTTTGCCTTTATACAATGGCACTATGCACGCATTCCGCCAATCCTCAGGCACCTCACCATGAATCATACATACATTAAGTAACTTTACCAACCAGTCAACAATACAGTCACCCCCTTTTTTAATAAATTCCACTGCAATACCATCCAAACCTGCTGCCTTGCCGGCTTTCATCTTCCGCAAAGCTTTTACTACCTCTTCTCTGTTTACCAAATCATTTTCCCTAACCCTCTCACTTTGCACACCACCTTGACCAAAACACCCTATATCTGCCACTCTATCATCAAACACATTCAACAAACCTTCAAAATACTCACTCCATCTCCTTCTTACATCACCACTATATATGTATATATGTGTATTTATTTTTTTTTTTATTTTGCTTTGTCGCTGTCTCCCGCGTTTGCGAGGTAGCGCAAATATACACATGTACATATTCATACTTGCTTGCCTTCATCTATTCCTGTGGCTAACCAACCCCACATGAAACAGCATTGCTACCCTCTGCTTCAGCAAGGTAGTGCTAGGAAAATACACAAAAAAGGCCACATTCATTCACACTGTCTCTATCTCTATCACAGCTCCCTATGCACATCCAGGTCCCACAGTTCTTTCCATGGTTTACCCCATACGTTTCTCATCTTTGCATGTTCATATAAGCCCACGTAGTATTTTTCCTCTGTGTTATCATGTTTTGCAACACATTTCTGTATAGGAGCACTTATTATACATAAACCCCATTTTGTTCCTCCATCTTCTAGCCATTCTGCCATATTAATTTTCATGTAAGAGAAAATGTTTTACTTGTGGTTGTGCTTTACTACAGGTTGACAGTTATTACAAAGAGTTTGCCATGGGGATAACAACTGTATCAGACTCTTTAGGCGTAGCCATGGCTGGGATCATTGCCATTCCACTTCACAATGTCATATGTAATCTACCATTGTCAAGTTCTGGAACTTGATCTTCCAAGGTAAGTGTCAGACTTGTGAATAAAGTTTTATGATGGTCAATATTTAATATGCCATTTTTGATTAGAGAAATTGCTAGCAAGTATTTGTTTACTTTTTAGTTATGTAGCTGATCCTAAACCATGGTGATGACATCTAGTATGTAATACATATATCATGCTAGCTAAATATGTATGACATTCTGTATTTTCATTATAGTCAATAAGGTGACCAAAATCCTGTCATATCCCTGAATCACTTAATTTCTTCTTTATTTATGAAGATTACATACCCAGCAGTATATTTTCACTTATTATCTATTATGGTAAGTTTTATCCCACCACAGTAAATGAGCATTAAGATCATGCATCAAGTGTTATAGTACTTTCTCCAATAATGCATAGATTACATATGCGCTGATGATTGAGTATGGTCACAGTAACTGTCGGCATTAATTAATTAGACTAAAGAATTTACTTTAATCATTCATCTTTCATGGCTTTTTAACATAAAATGGATGGAGTGATAAGAGAGATGAAGGCAAAACTAGAGAAAACGGGTGTTGAGATAGAGTGCGGATGATCTCATGATGCTTGCCGAGAGTGGAAAGGAGTTTCAGAAGGTTGTGTTTTATTATGTTTGTAAGCATAGGCAACTGAGGGTAAAAGTGAGTAAATGTAAATTAATGGTGTTCGAAAGGAAAGAGAAAGAAAGTATTGATTTTGCAAAGTCCTATAGAGAGAGAAGTGTACTACACTGTGTTATAAAAATAAGAGAAGACAGACTGGAAGAGGTGACAGAATGAAGCATTTGGGAGCCATCTTGGTTAAGTTTGGTGATTTGGAAGGAAATAAGGAAGAGAGAGCAGTACAGGGAAGAGGAGTCGTATGGTCCCTTAATAGAATAACAAAGGGTACAGGTTAAGTGTGGAAATGAAGAAGGGATTAAGGGACAGCATAGTCCTCCTGACCTATGCAGCCAAAACATGGATAAGTCACAATAGTCCAGAATCCAGATTGTGGAAGAGTTATTTGAGAGGAGCATGTGGTATGGTTAGATGTAATAAAGTAATGGGGGAGTGTATGAGAGATCTGATATGGCAGGGAATACAAAGGGAATGAATTATGGAGTAGTAGAGTTATACTTAAGTAGGTAGTTTAGGCATGTGGAAAAAAAACACAAGATGGGGAGTTTACAAGGAGTGTAAAAACACAAGATGGGGAGTTTACAAGGAGTGTATATATTATGATTAAAAGGGTTAGTGTGAGAGGAAAACCACCTGGTAGGTAGTAGTTGGAAGGCATCTAACGACCAGGGAGGTACAGTGCCAGAACCACCTGCCTGGGCATTGTGAGGGTTAGTGAAGGCTGCATAGTAAGCCAAGTAGCTGTCTTCTCTTTCTATCTGGCCCACATATGGACTACTGGCATTTTGTTCACAAACATACTGCCTCTCACACTTGACAACACAACTCACGCAACGTATTCTTCATAACTCTGTTAAGTGGAATCAGCGTTATAAACATTGTTGATGGCATTACGATGCAAAAAAAACAGGACATGAATGAGAACATGAGAAAAGAAAGTGACTAGCGAAAAAGTATAAGATCAGTGGAGATTACAGCACTAGACTTAAGATATATATGTAGTATATTTGGTATAGACAGTTGATTGGAAATTATCAGAATTTCGAAAGATATATTAGAGAAAGTACTGTTTTACATCAAGTATGGCAAAGTTTGTTAAAAGGGCAAGTGTAAGTGTATGATTGCATAAGTATGTGATAATAGCAAAACTATACCATGCTAGAGTTGCCCTCGACCAGTGGCTTGTTAAAGGTGGGGCATTCTAGGCTCAGAGGTTCATTAGTTATGGAGACTTTTGCCCCGGCCACCCACTTAAGGGAGTTCCCATAGGGAATGGGTATCAGAAGATATAGATAGACAGTAAAATGCAAGCAAGCAGTTGGGACAGCCTATCAAGTAAATATATGTGAATTTTGGAGACTGGAGTTAGAAGATAGAGTATATAAAATACTGTGATGGGAAAAGATTAGTAAAGGAACAAAATAGAGCACTTCAGCGATATACATAGGTGAAGGGAAGGACACAGCCTGAATCTAGGTTAAGGATACAGAAAGAGGCTAGAGTTTAGAAGGGTGTAAGGAGTACATGTGTGTGTGTGTTGCATAGGTGGAAGAAAGGCAAGGTGCTTAAGATCACATTTTAGAAGATTCTATAATAGGTCATTCTGTGGTATTATCATCATAACAAATTGCCTTTGTGTGAGGTTGAATGCAGCTTGCTTCACTGTAGATTTATTAATATTGCAAAGTATCAAGTAGTTGTAGTTTACAGTTCATAGAATTAAAAATGGAATGACTATTTCATGTGTACACAGCTAAGAGTGGATATCATATTTTCTGGATTTGTCTTTCTCTTCATTTCAGTATCAGTGCTCTCCAACCTAGATGGTAGAACTGTTCACATGGCTAAATAACCCCTTGGTAGGATAGGGGAGGAGTAATCTCAGTGTTGTATATCTGACATGCAACTTTAATTTTTCAAATATTAGGGACAAATATATTTATTTTTTTACTGTTCTTGATATTCTAATATGCTGTCATATATTGTGTTAATATACAAATAAAAAGATGCACTTATGACGTAAAAATATTAGTGAGGCTTTCCTATAAGAATGTATTTTTCTTTAATGAAGGATATTATGCATTACACTTTGAATTAAGCATAATTCATGCATCTTTTGGAAAATACTGATACATCAGAATGAGTTACTTTTACTCTTTTTGTATTCCAGAGTCCTCTTTTACCCACTGTAGTTGTATACATGCGAGTAGGAGAGATGGTCAAAGGGCATTACTGGATAACATGTTAATTGATAGGTGTGTAAAAGAGAGATTTTTGTATCTTAAAAGTGCTAAGAGGAGCAGCTGGAGGGATGTCTGATCACTATCTTGTGGAGGTGAAAGTGAAGATATGTAGAGGCTTTCAGAAAAGAGAGAATGTTGGGGAGAAGAGAGTGGTGAGAGTAAGTGAGCTTGGAAAGGAGACTTGTGTGAGGAAGTATCAGGGGAGATAGAGTTTAGAATGGCAAAAGGTGAGGGCAAATG
Organism: Panulirus ornatus; assembly: GCF_036320965.1. NCBI lineage: Eukaryota > Metazoa > Arthropoda > Malacostraca > Decapoda > Palinuridae > Panulirus > Panulirus ornatus. The sequence goes on along the minus strand of NC_092271.1, from coordinate 14,142,584 downwards.
ATGTGAGGGAAGTGGGTGAGAAAAGGGATGTATTTAGGTAAGCAGTGATGGCTTATGCAAAACATGCATGTGGTATTAGAAAGGTTGGAGGTGGGGCAGATTACAGAGAGTAGTTAGTGGTGAGATGAAGAAGCAAGATTGTTAGTGAAAGAAACGAGGCATTTGGATGATACTTGCAGGGAAGTAGTGTAAATGACTGGGAGATGTATAAAAGAAAGTGGCAAGAGGTCAAGAGAAAGATGCAAGACTTGAAAAAGATGGCAAATGAGAGTTGGGGTGAGAGCATCATTAAATTTTAGAGAGAATAAAAAGATGTTTTGGAAGGAGGTAAATAATATGTGTAAGAGAACAAATGGGAACATCAGTGCAGGGAGCAAGTGGAGAAGTGATAACAGGAAGTGACTGAGTAAGCATTTTGAAGGTTTGTTGAATGTGTTTGATAATGGAATGGCAGATGTAGAGAGTTTTGGTTGGGGTGGTCTAAGAAGTGAGAGGGTCAGGGAGAATGATTTGGTGAAGGAAGAAGAGGTAGTGAAAGCTTTGCAGAAGATGAAATCTGGCAAGGTTTGGATGGTATTGCAGTAGAATTTATCAAAAAGGGGGTGACTGTGTTGTTGATTGGTTGGTAAGGATATTCGCTGTATGTATGGACCATGGTGAGGTGCCCGAGGATTGGCGGAATGCATGCATAGTGTCATTGTACAAAGGCAGGGGAGATAAAGGTAAGTTTTCAAACTCCAGAGGTATAAGCTTGTTGAGTACACCTGGAAAGTTGTATGGGAGGTGTATTGATTGAGAGGGTGAAGGCCTGTATAGAGCATCAGATTGGGGAGAAGCAGTGTGGTTTCCAAACTGGTAGGGGATGTGTGGATCAGGTGTTTGCTTTGAAGAATGTATGTGAGAAATAATTAGAAAAACAAATTGATTTCTGTGTAGCATTTATGGATCAGAAAAAGGCATATGATAGGGTTGACAGAGTCACTTTGTGGAAGGTTTCGAGAGTAAATGGTGTGGGAGGCAAGTTGCTAGAAGCAGTGAAAAGTTTTTACCAAGGATGTAAGGCATGTGTATAAGTAGGAAGAGAGGAGAGTGACTGGTTCCCAGTCAATGTTGGTCTGCGGCAGGGGTGTGTGATGTCCCCCATGGTTCTATAATGTGTTTATGGATGGGGTGGTTACGGAGGTAAAGCAAGAATTTTGGAGAGAGGGGCATGTGTCCAGTCTGTTGTGGATTAGAGGGCATGGGAAGTGAGTCAGTTGTTGTTCGCCGATGATACTGCTCTGGTGGCTGATTCGTGTGAGAAACTGCAGAGGTTGGTGACTGAGTTTGGAAAAGTATGTGAAAGGAGAAAGTTGAGAGTAAATGTGAATAAGAGCAAGGTTATTAGGTTCAGTAGGGTTGAGGGACAAGTTAATTGGGATGCAAGTCTGAATGGAGAAAAATTAGAAGGAAGTGAAGTGTTTTAGATATCTGGGAGTGGACTTAGCAGGGTATGGAACCATGAAAGTGAAAGTGAGTCACAGGTTTGGGGGAGGGGACGAAGGTTTTGGGAACAATGAAAAATGTGTGGAATGAAAGAACGTTATTTCGGAGCAAAAATGGGCTTGCTTGAAGGAATAGCAGTTCCAACAACGTCATATGGTTGCAAGGCATGGGCTATAGATAGGGTTGTTTGGAGGAGGTTGGATGTGTTGGAAATAAAATATTTGAGGACAGTATGTGGTGTGAGGTGGTTTGATCGATTAAGTAATGAGAGGGTAAGAGAGATATGTGGAAATAAAAAGTGTGGTTAAGAGAGCAGAAGAGGGTGTGTTGAAATGATTTGGACATATGGAGGGAATGAGTGAGGAAAGACTGACAAAGAGAATATATGTGTCAGAGGTAGAGGGAACAAGGAGAAGCAGGAGACCAAATTGGAGGTGGAGGGATGGAATGAAAAAGATTTTGAGCGATTAGGGCGTGAACATACAGGAAGGTGAAAGCATGCAAGGAATAGAGTGAATTGGAATGATGTGGTATACCAGGGTCGACATGCTGTCAGTGGACTGAACCAGGGCATGTGAAGTGTCTGGGGTAAACCATGGAAAGGTCTGTGAGGCCAGGATGTGGATAGGGAGCTGTGGTTTTGGTGCATTATACATGAAAGCTAGAGAATGAGTGTGGATGAATGTGGCCTTTTTGTCTATTCCTGGTGCTACCTTGCTGAAGCACGGGATAGCTATGCTGTTTTCCTGTGGGGCAAGGTAGCAATAGGAATGGATGAAGGCAAGCAAGTATGAATATGTACATGTGTTTGTATGTAATGTCTGCATATGTGTATGTATATGTTGATATGAATATGTGCGCTTTTATGTATTTATATGTGTATTTGAGTGGATGGGCCATTTCTTTGTCTGTTTCCTGGTGCTACCTAGCTGATGAGGGAAATAGCGATTATGCATAATGAAATTAATAAGTATATTTATTTATTTATATATCATACTTCGTCACTGTCTCCCGCGTTAGCAAGGTAGCGCAAGGAAACAGATGAAAGAATGGCCCAACCCACCCACATACACATGTATATACATAAATGCCCACACATGCACATGTACATACCAATACATTTCAACATATACATTTTTGGTTTTTTATACTTTGTCGCTGTCTCCCACGTTAGCGAGGTAGTGCAAGGAAACAGACGAAAGAATGGCCCAACTCACCCACACACATGTATGTACATACACGTCCACACATGCACATATACATACCTATACATCTCAACATTTTTTTTTTTTTTTTGCTTTGTCGCTGTCTCCCGCGTTTGCGAGGTAGCGCAAGGAAACAGACGAAAGAAATGGCCCAACCCACCCCCATACACATGTATATACATACGTCCACACACGCAAATATACATACCTACACAGCTTTCCATGGTTTACCCCAGACGCTTCACATGCCTTGATTCAATCCACTGACAGCCCGTCAACCCCGGTATACCACATCGCTCCAATTCACTCTATTCCTTGCCCTCCTTTCACCCTCCTGCATGTTCAGGCCCCGATCACACAAAATCTTTTTCACTCCATCTTTCCACCTCCAATTTGGTCTCCCTCTTCTCCTCGTTCCCTCCACCTCCGACACATATATTCTCTTGGTCAATCTTTCCTCACTCATTCTCTCCATGTGCCCGAACCATTTCAAAACACCCTCTTCTGCTCTCTCAACCACGCTCTTTTTATTTCCACACATCTCTCTTACCCTTACGTTACTTACTCGATCAAACAACCTCACACCACACATTGTCCTCAAACATCTCATTTCCAGCACATCCATCCTCCTGCGCACAACTCTATCCATAGCCCACGCCTCGCAACCATACAACATTGTTGGAACCACTATTCCTTCAAACATACCCATTTTTGCTTTCCAAGATAATGTTCTCGACTTCCACACATCCTTCAAGGCTCCCAGAATTTTCGCCCCCTCCCCCACCCTATGATCCACTTCCGCTTCCATGGTTCCATCCACTGCCAGATCCACTCCCAGATATCTAAAACACTTCACTTCCTCCAGTTTTTCTCCATTCAAACTCACCTCCCAATTGACTTGACCTTCAACCCTACTGCACCTAATAACCTTGCTCTTATTCACATTTACTCTTAACTTTCTTCTTTCACACACTTTACCAAACTCAGTCACCAGCTTCTGCAGTTTCTCACATGAATCAGCCACCAGCGCTGTATCATCTCAACATATACATATATATACACACAGACATATACATACCTATACATCTCGACGTATACATATATATACACACACAGACATATACATATGTACATAAATCATACTGGCTGCCCTTATTCATTCCTGTCACCACCCCGCCACACATGAAATAACAACCCCCTCCCCCCGCATGTGCGCGAGGTAGGGCTAGGAAAAGACAACAAAGGCCACATTCGTTCACACTCAGTCTCTAGCTGTCATGGATAATGCACTGAAACCACAGCTCCCTTTCCACATCCAGGCCCCACAGAACTTTCCATGGTTTACCCGAAACGCTTCACATGCATTGGTTCAATCCACTGACAGCACATCGACCCTGGTATACCACATCATTCCATTTCACTCTATTCCTTGCACGCCTTTCACCCTCCTGCATGTTCAGGCCCCAATCACTCAAAATCTTTTTCATTCCATCTTTCCACCTCCAATTTGGTCTCCCACTTCCCCTCGTTCCCTCCACCTCTGACTCATATATCCTCTTGGTAACTCTTTCCTCACTCATTCTCTCCATGTGACCAAACCATTTCAAAACACCCTCTTCTGCTCTCTCAACCACACTCTTTTTATTACCACACATCTCTCTTACCCTTTCATTACTTACTCGATCAAACCATCTCACACAACATATATTGTCCTCAAACATCTCATTTCCAACACATCCACCCTCCTCCACACAACCCTATCTATAGCCCATGCCTTGTAACCATATAACATTGTTGGAACCACTATTCCTTCAAACATACCCATTTTTGCTCTCTGAGATAATGTTCTCGCCTCCCATACATTCTTCAATGCTTCCAGATCCTTTGCCCCCTCCCCACCCTGTGACTCACTTCCACTTTCATGGTTCCATCCGCTACCAAATCCACTCCCAGATATCTAAGACACTTCACTTCCTCCAGTTTTTCTCCATTCAAATTTACCTCCCAATTTACTTGTCCCTCAACCTTACTAAACCTAATAACCTTGCTCTTACTCACATTTGCGTTCAGCTTTCTTCTTTCACACACTTTACCAAACTCAGTCACCAACTTCTGCAGTTTCTCACCCGATTCAGCCACCAGCACTGTATCATCAGCGAACAACAACTGACTCACTTCCCAAGCCCTCTCATCCATAACAGACTGCATACTTGCCCCCCTCTCCAAAACTTGCATTCACCTCCCTAACAACCCCATCCATAAAAAATTAAACAACCATGGAGACATCACGCACCCTTGCCGCAAACCAACATTCACTGGGAACCAGTCACTTTCCTCTTTTCCCACTCATACACATGCCTTACATCCTCGATAAAAACTTTTCACTGCTTCTAGCAACTTGCCTCCTACACCATATACTCAATACCTTCCACAGAGCATCTCTATTATATGCCTTCTCCAGATCCATAAATGCTACATACAAATCCATTTGTTTTTCTAAGTATTTCGCACATACATTCTTCAAGGCGAACACCTGATCCACACATCCTCTACCACTTCTGAAACCACACTGCTCTTCCCCAATCTGATGCTCTGTACATGCCTTCACCCTCAATCAATACCCTTCCATATAATTTCCCACGAATACTCAGCAAACTTATACCTCAGTAATTTGAACACACCCTTATCCCCTTTGCCTTTGTACAATGGCACTATGCATGCATTCCGCCAATCCTACATACATACATACATACATTTAATATCCTTACCAACCAATCAACAACACAGTCACCCCCTTTTTGAATAAATTCTACTGCAATACCATCCAACCCGCTGCCTTGCCAGCTTTCATCTTCCACAAAGCTTTCACTACCTCTTCTTTGTTTACCAAACCATTCTCCCTGACCCTCTCACTTTGCACAACACCTCGACCAAAACACCCTATATCTGCCACTCTATCATCTAACACATTCAACAAACCTTCAAAATACTCACTCCATCTCCTTCCATCACCATTACTTGTTATTACCTCCCCATTAGCCCCCCTTCACTGATGTTCCCATTTGCACTTTGTACAACACATCGACCAAAACACCCTATATCTGCCACTCTATCATCTAACACATTCAATAAACCTTCAAAATACTCGCTCCATCTTTTCCCACCACAACTACTTGTAAATACCTCCCCATTAGAGCCCTTCACTGTTCCCATTTGTTCTCTTGTCGTATGCACTTTATTTACCTCTTTCCAAAACATCTTTTTATTCTCCCTAAAATTTAATGATACTCTCTCACCCCAACTCTCATTTGCCCTTCTTTTACCCTCTTGCACCTTTCTCTTGACAATAAATCTAGATTATGCAGCACCAGTGGCCCAGAGGCAAGCAACAAAAGCTGTACCAGAAGCATCATAAGTCAACCATGTTCAAAGAAAGTCAGAAATGGAGAAACATGATAGAAATGCACAAGTTTCTAAACAGATTTGACAAGGTAAACATGAGCAGTTCCTTTAAACTGGAAATGCCAGGTTAACAACTGGGCATGGTAGAAACAAAATAAAAATAATTACAAACGATGTGAAGAAACAGTCCAATGGCATCTGATCTGTAGATACATGGGAGTAGCCAAGAGAGGAACCTGTAAATGATGATTGTATACATTAAAAAAGTGAAAGAAATAGGGACAAATGAATGTTATACTCATCTCTGTACCATATAAAATTATGAGCATCACTGGCAAGCTTTATCAAGATGTCTGAAGAAGTGGTGTTCCCATCTAGTGGTGAGCTTTGGAACGAGAGATATTACATTACACACTTCACAGCTAACAAACAACTGTTAAAGAAACTGAAAGCTACCTATCAAAAATCCGAAATCTGTTTGGTTGGAGGTCCAACAGTACAATTATATCATTATGTCAGTCCCCAAAGCATCCTTGCTCAGTTGCAAAGAAAACTTAGTGTACAAGAGTTGTGCATAAGGATTAACAATGTAATGAGCACGTGGCTAAATTATGAAGTCTAGTTATTTTGAATATGACATTAACAGACACATTATAAAATACAGTGGAGACAATTTTGACTTAAATTTGTATGTTATCTTTATTTCAAAACATGAATAATATGAAACAGTGATTATAACTGAATCTTGGGTTGCATTACAGAAAATCACACAATGATATGCTTTTACCACTGACACTGGGGGCATTAAAAGGGAGTACACTAAATTCAAAACATCCATTTACAGAAGGAATGAAAGGTTTTTTGCTAAACCTTTACCGATTATGAAACAAAAAATATTATTGGGCTGCTATCAACGGCAACAACATAATGTAATGGAAAATTTCTACACCTATAAACCAACATTTAGTTTCAGTATCACAAAAAAATAAGATTTTCCTTAAGCAAGTGCTTCGGATATTGATTCATGTTCTTTTAAACTTTAATTTCTCAAATTTTTTAGTTTAAACTTTCATGGTCAAAGAAATTAACATCACCACATACAGCATTAACAAAAAGAAAAAAATCATGATTGAATTCCTGAAGATTGCCATTTCAAAATATGAAAGCAATTAGGTCAGAATACAAGTCACATTCACTTAAAAGACGAAAATACATTGTAATCTTACAAGTTTGGAGCTACTGAAACTTATCACTCAGGAACTTTGAGTTTTGTTTCTTGCAAAAATGTAACAGATTATATGTAAATAAACTATTTTTGTTAGTTATGTATGATTGCCAGTTACAGAAACTGTTACATATGTACTATGTTATTGTAGCATATTATTGTTGGTAGCAGTGCTAAAAAATCGAGTGTCAATATTCTCCAAGTGTATTTGGTCAATTCTGAGATACAACCTTGTCCTATCTGTTGATTTGTACTAGTTTTTGCTTTAAGGCTTTAAGACTTGTGACAAAAACTATTTTTCAGTTTGTTTAAAGACATTTTCTTTGGAAATATATCGTGTTGTATATTGTTGTGATAATATGTTATATAAAGTACACCTATGAGCCACAGATTTTAAACAGCTCCACAAAATCATATATAAAATCAGTTTTAAACAAGTTTATTATGATTTTATTAGTAATGCAAATCAATCTGATGAATATGACTAAATTAATACCCAATGGTTTTGACATTCATCAACCATACTCAAACAAGAAAAGGACATACCACAGTACTATGTATATATAGAATGTCTTTGGCAGTATCGCATTATTTGGTGATTTTTGACACTAGTTTCTTTTTCTCAAATTAACAATATGTATTTTCTTTCTATTTCCAACACAATCATTTGCCACTTCTGTAAAATCTGTTATGACATATGCAACAATTATACCAGCACTGTCACATCTAATTCATGTAAGCATGTTTAAAAACACATATCTTCAGGTTATTTCTCTTACACACTGACAGGTAGCCCGGCAATTCTTGAAACGCTCAACTCCTTGTTTGGTCTTAGTGTTGCAGAGCCATTCATGCCACTCCTTGTTCAGTGTGGCACAGTTGATCCATAGGTCAGAGTAAGCACAGGCGTTGGTACACAAGTGGCACTGTCTCCTGTGACACACAGACCTACATGATCCTGGGCACATACTGCATATCCGTCCACGGGTGTATGGCTGACTTAGGCGCTTAGGATCATTGCCACTGTGGTGGACAAACTAGTAGTTAGTATCATAAAATATGCAAAAATTTCATCATGCAACTCAGCAAAATACTGTAGATTACAGTATCAGAAACTGATCTGATAGGTGTAATGGAAGGGTAAGAGAGATGTATGGAAATAAAAAAGAGTGGTTGAAAGAGTGTGTTCAAATGGTTTGGACATATGGAGACAATAAGCGAGATAAAATTGACAAAGAGGATATATGTGTCAGAGGTGAAGGGAACAAGGAGAAGCAGAAGACCAAATTGGAGGTGGAAGGATGGAGTGGAAAAGATTTTCAGCAATCAGGGCCTGAACATACAGGGGGTGGGTGAGAGTCATGCATGCAAGGAATACAGTGAATTGGAATGATATGGTATACCAGAGTCAACGTGCTGTAAATGGCTGAACCAGGGCATGTGAAGCGTCTAGGGTAAACCATGGAAAGGTCTATGGGGTCTGGATGTGGATAGGGAGCTGTGATTTCGGTGCATTATACATGACGGCTAGAGACTAAGTGTGAACGAATGTGGCCTTTTTTTTTGTCTGTTTTTCAGGCGCTACCTTGCTGAAGCAGGGGGTAGCAATGCTGTTTCCTTGCATGCCTCTCACCCCCCTGTATATTCAGGCCCCGATCGCTCAAAATCTTTTTCACTCCAATTTGGTCTCCTGCTTCTCCTTGTTCCCTCCACCTCTGATACATACATCCTAATGCGGGAAATGGCGAACATGTATGAAAACAAATGGATGAAGGCAGCAAGTATGGATATGTACATGTGTATATATGTATATGCTGAAATGTATATGTATGTATACATGCGTGGGTGGGAGTTTATGTATATCCATGTGTATGGCCCAACCCATCCACATACACATGCACATATACATACCTATACATCTCAATGTATACATATATATACACACAGATATATACATATATACACATATACATAATTCATACTGAGTGCCCTTTTTCATTCCCATCGCCACCACGCTACACATGAAATGACAACCCCCTCCCCCTGCATGTGCATGAGGTAGCGTTAGGAAAAGACAACAAAGGCCACATTCGTTCACACGGTCTCTAGCTGTCATTTATAATGCACTGAAACCACAGCTACTTTTCCACATCCAGGCCCCACAAAACTTCCTATGGTTTACCCCAGACGCTTCACATGCCCTGGTTCAATTCATTGACAACAAGTCGACCCCGGTATACCACATCGTTCCAATTCACTCTATTCCTTGCACGACTTTCACCCTCCTGCATGTTCAGGCCCGATCACTCAAAATCTTTTTCGCTCCATCTTTCCACCTCCAATTTGGTCTCCCACTTCTCGTTCCCTCCACCTCTAACACATATATCCTCTTTGTCAATCTTTCCTCACTCATGCTCTTCATGTGACCAAACCATTTGAAAAACACCCTCTTCTGCTCTCTCAACCACACTCTTTTTATTACCACACATCTCTCTTACCCTATTATTACTTACTCGATCAAACCACCTCACACCACAAATTGTCCTCAAACATCTCATTTCCAGCACATCCACCCTCCTCCGTACAACTCTATCCATAGCCCACGCCTCGCAACCATATAATATTGTTGGAATCACTATTCCTTCAAACATACCCATTTTTGCTTTCAGAGATAATGTTCTCGACTTCCACACATTCTTCAATGCTCCCAGAACTTTCATCCCCTCCCCCACCCTATAATTCACTTCCACTTCCATGGTTCCATCCACTGCCAAATCCACTCCCAGCTATCTAAAACACTTCACTTCCTCCAGTTTTTCTCCATTCAAACTTACCTCCCAGCTGACTTGTCCCTCAACCCTACTGTACCCTAATAACCTTGCTCTTATTCACATTTACTCTCAGCTTTCTTCTTTCACATACTTTACCAAACTCAGTCACCAGCTTCGGCAGTTTCTCACCCGAATCAGCCACCAGCGCTGTGTCATCAGCGAACAACAACTGATACTTCCCAAGCTCTCTCATCCACAACAGACTGCAAACTTGCCCCTCTTTCCAAAACTCTTGCATTCACCTCCCTAACAACCTCATCCATAAACAAATTAAACAACCATGGAGACATCACACACCCCTGCCGCAAACCTACACTCACTGAGAACCAATCACTTTCCTCTCTTCCTACACGTACACATGCCTTACATCCTCGGTAAAAACTTTTCATTGCTTCTAACAACTTGCCTCCCCCACACCATATATTCTTAATACCTTCCACAGAGCATCTCTATCAGCTATCATATGCCTTCTCCAGATCCATAAATGCTACATACAAATCCCTTTGCTTTTCTAAGTATTTCTCATACATTCTTCAAAGCAAACACCTGATCCACACATCCTCTACCACTTCTGAAAGCACACTGCTCTTTCCTAATCTGATGCTCTGTACATGCCTTCACCCCCTCAATCAATACCCTCCCATATAATTTACCAGGAATACTCAACAAACTTATACCTCTATAATTTGAGCACTCACTTTTATCCCCTTTGCCTTTGTACAATGGCACTATGCAAGCATTTTGCCAATCCTCAGGCACCTCACCATGAGTCATACATACATTAAATAACCTTACCAACCAGTCAACAATACAGTCACCCCATTTTTTAATAAATTCCACTGCAATACCATCCAAACCTGCTGCCTTGCCGGCTTTCATCTTCCGCAAAGCTTTTACTACCTCTTCTCTGTTTACCAAATCGCTTTCCCTAACCCTCTCACTTTGCACACCACCTCGACCAAAACACCCTATATCTGCCACTCTATCATCAAACACATTCAACAAACCTTCAAAATACTCACTCCATCTCCTTCTCACACACCACTACTTGTTATCACCTTCCCATTTGCCCCTTCACTGAAGTTCCCATTTGTTCCCTTGTCTTACACACTTTATTTACCTCCTTCTAAAACATCTTTTGATTCTCCCTAAAATTTAATGGTACTCTCTCACCCCAACTCTCATTTGTCCTCTTTTTCACCTCTTGCACCTTTCTCTTGACCTCCTGCCTCTTTCTTTTATACATCTCCCACTCATTTGCATTATTTCCCTGCAATCGTCCAAATGCCTCTCTCTCTTTTCTTTCACTAATAATCTTACTTCTTCATCCCACCACTCACTACCCTTTCTAATCTGCCCACCTCCCACGCTTCTCATGCCACAAGCATCTTTTGTGCAAGCCATCACTGCTTTCCTAAATACATCCCATTCTTCCCCCACTCCCCTTACCTCCTTTGTTCTCACCTTTTTCCATTCTGTACACAGTCTCCCCTGGTACTTCCTCACAAGTCTCCTTCCCAAGCTCACGTACTCTCACCAGTCTTTTTACCACAACATTCTCTCTTCTTTTCTGAAAACCCCTACAAATCTTCACCTTCGCCTCCACAAGATAATGATCAGACATCCCTCCAGTTGCACCTCTCAGCATATTAACATCCAAAAGTCTCTCTTTCATGCGCCTATCAATTAACACGTAATCCAATAACACTCTCTGGCTATCTCTCCTACTTACATACGTATACTTATGTATATTTCTTTTTTTAAACCAGGTATTCCCAATCACCAGTCCTTTTTCAGCACATAAATCTACGAGCTCTTCACCATTTCCATTTACAACACTGAACACCCCATGTACACCAATTATTCCCTCAACTGCCACATTACTCACCTTTGCATTCAAATCACCCATCACTATAACCCGGTCTTGTGTATCAAAACTACTAACACACTCACTCAGCTGCTCCCAAAACACTTGCCTCATGATCTTTCTTCTCATGCCCAGGTGCATATGCACCAGTAATCACCCATCTCTCTCCATCCACTTTCAGTTTTACCCATATCAATCTAGAGTTTACATATTCCCACCACTCCTGTTTCAGGAGTAGTGCTACTCCTTCCCTTGCTCTTGTCCTCTCACTAACCCCTGACTTTACTCCCAAGATATTCCGAAACCACTCTTCCCCTTTACCCTTGAGCTTCATTTCACTCAGAGCCAAAACATCCAGGTTCCTTTCCTCAAACATACTACCTATCTCTCCTTTTTTCTCCTCTTGGTTACATCCACACACTTTTATACACCCCAATCTGAGCCTTCAAGAAGGATGAGCACTCCCCGTGTGACTCTTTCTTCTGTTTCCCCTTTTAGAAAGTTAAAATACAAGGACGGGAGGGTTTCCAGCCCCCCGCTCCCGTCCCCTTTAGTCACCTTCTACGACACATGAGGAATACATGGGAAGTATTCTTTCTCCCCTATCCCCAGGGATATGTATATATGTATATATTTATTTATTTATTTTGCTTTGTCGCTGTCTCCCACGTTACCGAGGTAGCGGAAGGAAACAGATGAAAGAATGGCCCAACCCACCCACGTACACATGAATATACATACATGTCCACACACGCAAATATACCTACCTATACATCTCAATGTATACATATATATACACACACAGACATATACATATATACACATGTACATAATTCATAGTCTGCCTTTATTCATTCCCATCGCCACCCCGCCACACATGAAATAACAACCACCTCCCCCCTCATGTGCGCAAGGTAGCGCTAGGAAGACAACAAAGGCCCCATTCGTTCACACTCAGTCTCTAGCTGTCATGTAATAATGCACTGAAACCACAGTTCCCTTTCCACATTCAGGCCCCACAGAACTTTCCATGGTTTACCCCAGACGCTTCATATGCCCTGGTTCAATCCACTGACAGCACGTCGACCCCGGTATATCACATTGTTCCAATTCACTCTATTCCTTGCATGCCTTTCACCCACCTGCATGTTCAGGCCCCAAACACTCAAAATCTTTTTCACTCCATCTTTCCACCTCCAATTTGGTCTCCCTCTTTTCCTCATTCCCTCCACCTCTGACACATATGTCCTCTTGGTCAATCTTTCCTCACTCATTCTCTCCAAGTGACCAAACCATTTCAAAACACCCACTTCTGCTCTCTCAACCACACTCTTTTTATTACCACACATCTCTCTTACCCTTTCATTACTTACTCGATCAAACCATCTCACACCACATATTGTCCTCAAACATCTCATTTCCAGCACATCCACCCTCCCGCACACAATTCTATCCATAGCCCACGCCTCGTAACCATACAACATTGTTGGAACCCCTATTCCTTCAAACATACCCATTTTTGCTTTCCGAGATAATATTCTCGACTTCCACACATTCTTCAAGGCTCCCAGAATTTTCGCCCCCTCCCCCACCTTATGATTCACTTCCGCTTCCATGGTTCCATCCGCTGCCAAATCCACTCTCAGATATCTAAAACACTTCACTTCCTCCAGTGTTTCTCCATTCAAACTTACTTCCTAATTGACTTGACCCTCAACCCTACTGTACCTAATAACCTTGCTCTTATTTACATTTACTCTCAACTTTCTTCTTTCACACACTTTACCAAACTCAGTCACCAGCTTCTGCACTTTCTCACATGAATCAGCCACCAGCGCTGTATCATCAGCGAACAACACCTGACTCTTCCCAAGCTCTCTCATCCACAACAGACTGCATACTTGCCCCTCTTTCCAAAATCCTTGCATTCACCTCCCTAACAACCCCATCCATATACAAATTAAACAACCATGGAGACATCACACGCCCCTGCAGCAAACCTACATTCACTGAGAACCAATCACTTTCCTCTCTTCCTACACGTACACATGCCTTACATCCTCGATAAAAACTTTTCACTGCTTCTAACAACTTGCCTCTCACACCATATATTCTTAATTCCTTCCACAGAGCATCTCTATCAACTCTATCATATGCCTTCTCCAGATCCATAAATGCTACATACAAATCCATTTGCTTTTCTAAGTATTTCTCGCATACATTCTTCAAAGCAAACACCTGATCCACTTCTGAAACCACATTGCTCTTCCCCAATCTGATGCTCTGTACATGCCTTCACCCTCTCAATCAATACCCTCCCATATAATTTCCCAGGAATACTCAACAAACTTATACCTCTGTAATTTGAGCACTCAACTTTGTCCCATTTGCCTTTGTACAACGTCACTATGCAAGCATTCCGCCAATCCTCAGGTACCTCACCATGAATCATACATACATTAAATAACCTTACCAACCAGTCAACAATACAGTCTCCCCCCCCCCCTTTTTTTGGGGGGGAAGCATTCCTCATGTGTCATAGAAGGCGACTAAAGGGGACGGGAGCGGGGGGGGCTAAAAACCCTCCCCTCTTTGTATTTTAACTTTCTAAAAGGGGAAACAGAAGAAGGAGTCACACGGGGAGTGCTCATCCTTCTCGAAGGCTCAGATTGGGGTGTCTAAATGAGTGTGGATGTAACCAATATGAGAAAAAAGGATAGATAGGTAGTATGTTTGAGGAAAGGAACCTGGATGCTTTGGCTCTGAGTGAAATGAAGCTCAAGGGTAAAGGGGAAGAGTGGTTTGGGAATGTCTTGGGAGTAAAGTCAGGGGTTAGTGAGAGGACAAGAACAAGGGAAGGAGTGACTCTACTCCTGAAACAGGAGTGGTGGGAGTATGTGATAGAGTGTAAGAAAGTAAACTCTAGATTGATATGGGTAAAACTGAAAGTTGATGGAGAGAGATGGGTGATTATTGGTGCATATGCACCTGGGCATGAGAAGAAAGATCATGAGAGGCAAGTGTTTTGGGAGCAGCTGAATGAGAGTGTTAGTGGTTTTGATGCACAAGACCGGGTTATAGTGATGGGTGATTTGAATGCAAAGGTGAGTAATGTGGCAGTTGAGGGAATAATTGGTATACATGGGGTGTTCAGTGTTGTAAATGGAAATGGTGAAGAGCTTGTAGATTTATGTGCTGAAAAAGGACTGGTTTAAAAAGCGAGATATACATAAGTATACGTATGTAAGTAGGAGAGATGGCCAGAGAGCGTTATTGGATTACGTGTTAATTGATAGGCATGCGAAAGAGAGACTTTTGGATGTTAATGTGTTCAGAGGTGCAACTGGAGGCGAAGGTGAAGATTTGTATGGGTTTTCAGAAAAGAAGAGAGAATGTTGGGGTGAAGAGAGTGGTGAGAGTAAGTGAGCTTGGGAAGGAGACTTGTGTGAGGAAGTACCAGGAGAGACTGAATACAGAATGGAAAAAGGTGAGAACAAAGGAGGTAAAGGGAGTGGGGGAGGAATGGGATGTATTTAGGGAAGCAGTGATGGCTTGCGCAAAAGATGCTTGTGGCATGAGAAGCGTGGGAGGTGGGTTGATTAGAAAGGGTAGTGAGTGGTGAGATGAAGTAAGATTATTAGAGAAAGGGAAGAGAGAGGCATTTGGACAATTTTTGCAGGGAAAAATGCAAATGAGTGGGAGATGTATAAAAGAAAGAGGCAGGAGGCAAGAGAAAGGTGCAAGAGGTGAAAAAGAGGGCATATGAGAGTTGGGGTGATAGAGTATCATTAAATTTTAGGGAAAATAAAAAGATGTTTTGGAAGGAGGTAAATAAAGTGCGTAAGACAAGGGAGAAAATGGGAACTTCAGTGAAGGGGGCTAATGGGGAGGTGATAACAAGTAGTGCTGATGTGAGAAGGAGATGGAGTGAGTATTTTGAAGGTTTGTTGAATGTGTTTGATGATAAGAGTGGCAGATATAGGGTGTTTTGGTCAAGGTGGTGTGCAAAATAAGAGGGTTAGGGAAAATGATTTGGTAAACAGAGAAGAGGTAATAAAAGCTTTGTGAAAGATGAAAGCCGGCAAGGCAGCAGGTTTGGATGGTATTGCAGTGGAATTTATTACAAAATGGGATGACTGTATTGTTGACTGGTTGGTAAGGTTTTTTAATGTATGTATGATTCATGGTGAGGTGCCAGAGGACTGGCAGAATGCTTGCATAGTGCCATTGTACAAAGGCAAAGGGGATAAGAGTGAGTGCTCAAATTACAGAGGTATAAGTTTGTTGAGTATTCCTGGTAAATTATATGGGAGGGTATTGATTGAGGGGGTGAAGGCATGTACAGAGCATCAGATTGGGAAGAGCAGTGTGGTTTCAGAAGTGGTAGAGGATGTGTGGATCAGGTGTTTGCTTTGAAGAATGTATGTGAGAAATACTTAGAAAAGCAAATGGATATGTATGTAGCATTTAGGGATCTGGAGAAGGCATATGATAAGAGTTGATACAGATGCTCTGTGGAAGGTATTAAGAATACATGGTGTGGGAGGCAAGTTGTTAGAAGCAGTGAAAAGTTTTTATCGAGGATGTAAGGCATGTGTACGTGTAGGAAGAGAGGAAAGTGATTGGTTCTCAGTGAATGTAGGTTTGTGGCACGGGTGTGTGATGTCTCCATGGTTGTTTAATTTGTTTATGGATGGGGTTGTTAGGGAGGTGAATGCAAGAGTTTTGGAAAGAGGGGCAAGTATGCAGTCTGTTGGGGATGAGAGAGCTTGGGAAGTGAGTCAGTTGTTGTTCGCTGATGATACAGCGCTGGTGGCTGATTCATGTGAGAAACTGCAGAAGCTGGTGACTGAGTTTGGTAAAGTGAGTGAAAGAAGAAAGTTAAGAGTAAATGTGAATAAGAGCAACGTTATTAGGTATAGTAGGGTTGAGGGTCAAGTCAATTGGGAGGTAAGTTTGAATGGAGAAAAACTGGAGGAAGTAAAGTGTTTTAGATATCTGGGAGTGGATCTGGCAGCGGATGGAACCATGGAAGCGGAAGTGAATCATAGGGTGGGGGAGGGGGCGAAAATTCTGGCAGCCTTGAAGAATGTTTGGGAGTCGAGAACATTATTTTGGAAAATAAAAATGGGTATGTTTGAAGGAATAGTGGTTCCAAAAATGTATGGTTGCGAGGTGTGGGCTATGGATAGAGTTGTGTGCAGGAGGGTGGATGTGCTGGAAACGAGATGTTTGAGGACAATATGTGGTGTGAAGTGGTTTGATCGAGTAAGTAATGTAAGGGTGAGAGAGATGTGTGGAAATAAAAAGAGTGTGGTGGAGACAGCAGAAGAGGGTGTTTTGAAATGGTTGGTCACATGGAGAGAATGAGTGAGGAAAGATTGACCAAGAGGATATATGTGTCAGAGGTGGAGGGAACGAGGAGAAGTGGGAGACCAAACTGGAGGTGGAAAGATTGAGTGAAAAAGATTTTGAGTGATCCTTTCGCCCTCCTGAACATGCAGGAGGGTGAAAGGCGTGCAAGGAATAGAGTGATTGGAACGATGTGGTATACCGGGGTTGACGTGCTGTCAATGGATTGAACCAGGGCATGTGAAGCGTCTGGAGCAAACCATGGAAAGTTCTGTGGGGCCTGGATGTGGAAAGGGAGCTGTGGTTTCGGTGCATTATTACATGACAGCTAGAGACTGAGTGTGAACGAATGGGGCCTTTGTTGTCTTTTCCTAGCGCTACCTCGCACACATGAGGGGAAGGGGGTTGTTATTCCATGTGTGGCGAGGTGGCGATGGGAATAAATAAAGGCAGACAGTATGAATTATGTACATGTGTATATATGTATATATCTGTGTGTGTATATATATGTGTACATTGAGATGTATAGGTATGTATATTTGCATGTGTGGATGTGTATGTATATACATGTGTATGTGGGTGGGCTGGGCCATTCTTTTGTTTACTTGCGCTACCGCAGGAGACAGCGACAAAGCAAAATAAATAAATAATATATATATATATATATATATATATATATTTTTTTTTTTTCAAACTATTCGCCATTTCCCGCATTAGCAAGGTAGCGTTAAGAACAGAGGACTGGGCCTCTGAGGGAATATCCTCACCTGGCCCCCTTCTCTGTTCCTTCTTTTGGAAAATTAAAAAAAACAAGAGGGGAGGATTTCCAGCCCCCTCCCCTTTTAGTCGCCTTCTACGACACGCAGGGAATACGTGGGAAGTATTCTTTCTCTCCTATCCCCAGGGATAAAATATATATATATATATATATATATATATATATATATATATATATATATATATACCAATTATTCCCTCAACTGCCACATTACTCACCTTTGCATTCAAATCACCCATCACTATAACCCGGTCTCATGCATCAAAACCACTAACACACTCATTCAGCTGCTCCCAAAACACTTGCCTCTCTTGATCTTTCTTCTCATGCCCAGGTGCATATGCACCAATAATCACCCACCTCTCCCATCAACTTTCAGTTTTACCCATATTAATCGAGAATTTACTTTCTTACACTCTATCACATTTATGTGCTGAAAAAGGACTGATGATTGGGAATACCTGGTTTAAAAAGCGAGATATACTTAAGTATACTTATGTAAGTAGGAGAGATGGCCAGAGAGCGTTATTGGATTACGTGTTAATTGACGCGTGCGAAAGAGAGACTTTTGGATGTTAATGTGCTGAGAGGTGCAACTGGAGGGATGTCTGATCATTATCTTGTGGAGGCTAAGGTGAAGATTTGTATGGGTTTTCAGAAAAGAAGAGTGAATGTTGGGGTGAAGAGGGTGGTGAGAGTAAGTGAGCTTGAGAAGGAGACCTGTGTGAGGAAGTACCAGGAGAGACTGAGTACAAAGTGGAAAAAGGTGAGAACAATGGAAGCAAGGGGAGTGGGGGAGGAATGGGATGTATTTAGGGAATCAGTGATGGATTGCGCAAAAGATGCTTGTGGCATGAGAAGAGTGGGAGGTGGGTTGATTAGAAAGGGTAGTGAGTGGTGGGATGAAGAAGTAAGAGTATTAGTGAAAGAGAAGAGAGAGGCATTTGGACAATTTTTGCAGGGAAAAAATGCAATTGAGTGGGAGATGTATAAAAGAAAGAGACAGGAGGTCAAGAGAAAGGTGCAAGAGGTGAAAAAAAGGGCAAATGAGAGTTGGGGTGAGAGAGTATCATTAAATTTTAGGGAGGATAAAAAGATGTTCTGGAAGGAGGTAAATAAAGTGCGTAAGACAAGGGAGCAAATGGGAACTTCAGTGAAGGGCGCAAATGGGGAGGTGATAACAAGTAGTGGTGATGTGAGAAGGAGATGGAGTGTGTATTTTGAAGGTTTGTTGAATGTGTTTGATGATAGAGTGGCAGATATAGGGTGTTTTGGTCGAGGTGGTGTGCAAAGTGAGAGGGTTAGGGAAAATGATTTGGTAAACAGAGAAGAGGTAGTGAAGATGAAAGGAAGATGAAAGCCGGCAAGGCAGCAGGTTTGGATGGTATTGCAGTGGAATTTATTAAAAAAGGGGGTGACTGTATTGTTGACTGGTTGGTAAGGTTATTTAATGTATGTATGACTCATGGTGAGGTGCCTGAGGATTGGCGGAATGCGTGCATAGTGCCATTGTACAAAGGCAAAGGGGATAAGAGTGAGTGCTCAAATTACAGAGGTATAAGTTTGTTGAGTATTCCTGGTAAATTATATGGGAGGGTATTGATTGAGAGGGTGAAGGCATGTACAGAGCATCAGATTGGGGAAGAGCAGTGTGGTTTCAGAAGTGGTAGAGGATGTGTGGATCAGGTGTTTGCTTTGAAGAATGTATGTGAGAAATACTTAGAAAAGCAAATGGATTTGTATGTAGCATTTATGGATCTGGAGAAGGCATATGATAGAGTTGATAGAGATGCTCTGTGGAAGGTATTAAGAATATATGGTGTGGGAGGAAAGTTGTTAGAAGCAGTGAAAAGTTTTTATCGAGGATGTAAGGCATGTGTACGTGTAGGAAGAGAGGAAAGTGATTGGTTCTCGGTGAATGTAGGTTTGCGGCAGGGGTGTGTGATGTCTCCATGGTTGTTTAATTTGTTTATGGATGGGATTGTTAGGGAGGTAAATGCAAGAGTTTTGGAAAGAGGGGCAAGTATGAAGTCTGTTGGGGATGAGAGAGCTTGGGAAGTGAGTCAGTTGTTGTTCGCTGATGATACAGCGCTGGTGGCTGATTCATGTGAGAAACTGCAGAAGCTGGTGACTGAGTTTGGTAAAGTGTGTGGAAGAAGAAAGTTAAGAGTAAATGTGAATAAGAGCAAGGTTATTAGGTACAGTAGGGTTGAGGGTGAAGTCAATTGGGAGGTGAGTTTGAATGGAGAAAAACTGGAGGAAGTGAAGTGTTTTAGATATCTGGGAGTGGATCTGGCAGCGGATGGAACCATGGAAGCGGAAGTGGATCATAGGGTGGGGGAGGGGGCGAAAATTCTGGGGGCCTTGAAGAATGTGTGGAAGTCGAGAACATTATCTCGGAAAGCAAAAATGGGTATGTTTGAAGGAATAGTGGTTCCAACAATGTTGTATGGTTGCGAGGCGTGGGCTATGGATAGAGTTGTGCGCAGGAGGATGGATGTGCTGGAAATGAGATGTTTGAGGACAATGTGTTGTGTGAGGTGGTTTGATCGAGTGAGTAATGTAAGGGTAAGAGAGATGTGTGGAAATAAAAAGAGCGTGGTTGAGAGAGCAGAAGAGGGTGTTTTGAAGTGGTTTGGGCACATGGAGAGGATAAGTGAGGAAAGATTGACCAAGAGGATATATGTGTCGGAGGTGGAGGGAGCAAGGAGAAGAGGGAGACCAAATTGGAGGTGGAAAGATGGACTGAAAAAGATTTTGTGTGATCGGGGCCTGAACATGCAAGAGGGTGAAAGGAGGGCAAGGAATAGAGTGAATTGGAGCAATGTGGTATACTGGGGTTGACGTGCTGTCAGTGGATTGAATCAAGGCATGTGAAGCGTCTGGGGTAAACCATGGAAAGCTGTGTAGGTATGTATATTTGCGTGTGTGGACGTATGTATATACATGTGTATGGGGGGGGTTGGGCCATTTCTTTCGTCTGTTTCCTTGCGCTACCTCGCAAACGCGGGAGACAGCGACAAAGTATAAAAAATATATATATATATATATATATATATATATATATATATATATATATATATATATATATATATATATATATTTACTTATTTTTTGTTATAAGAGTTTGGAAAGTGGGGCAAGTATGAAGTCTGTTGGGGATGAGAGAGCTTGGGAAGTGAGTCAGTTGTTGTTCGCTAATGATACAGCGCTGGTGGCTGATTCATGTGAGAAACTGCAGAAGCTGGTGACTGAGTTTGGTAAAGTGTGTGAAAGCAGGAAGTTAAGAGTAAATGTGAATAAGAGCAAGGTTATTAGGTACAGCAGGGTTGAGGGTCAAGTCAATTGGGAGGTAGGTTTGAATGGAGAAAAACTGGAGGAAGTAAAGTGTTTTAGATATCTGGGAAGTGGCTCTGGCAGTGGATGGAACCATGGAAGCGGAAGTGAATCATAGGGTGGGGGAGGGGCAAAAATTCTGGGAGTGTTGAAGAATGTGTGGAAGTCGAGAACATTATCTCGGAAAGCAAAAATGGGTATGTTTGAAGGAATAGTGGTTCCAACAATGTTGTATGGTTGCGAGGCGTGGGCTATGGATAGAGTTGTGCGCAGGAGGGTGGATGTGCTGGAAATGAGATGTTTGAGAACAATATGTGTGGTGTGAGGTGCTTTGATCGAGTAAGTAATGAAAGGGTAAGAGAGATGTGTGGTAATAAAAAGAGCGTGGTTGAGAGAGTGGAAGAGGGTGTTTTGAAATGGTTTGGGCACATGGAGAGAATGAGTGAGGAAAGATTGACCAAGACGATATATGTGTCAGAGGTGGAGGGAACGAGGAGAAGTGGGAGACCAAATTGGAGGTGGAAAGATGTAGTGGAAAAGATTTTGAGTGATCGGAGCCTGAACATGCAGGAGGGTGAAAGGCTGGCAAGGAACAGAGTGAATTGGATCAATGTGGTATACCGGGGTTGACGTGCTGTCAAAGGATTGAATCAGGGCATGTGAAGCGTCTGGGGTAAACCATGGAAAGTTCTGCGGGGCCTGGATGTGGAAAGGGAGCTGTGGTTTCGGGCATTATTGCAGACAGCTAGAGACTGAGTGTGAACGAATGGGGCCTTTGTTGTCTTTTCCTAGCGCTACCTCGCACACATGTGGGGGGGAGGGGGATGGTATTCCATGTGTGGCGAGGTGGCGATGGGAATGAATAAAGGCAGACAGTGTGAATTGTGTGCATGTGTATATATGTATGTGTCTGTGTGTGTATATATATATGTGTACATTGAGATGTATAGGTATGTATATTTGCGTGTGTGGACGTGTATGTATATACATGTGTATGGGGGTGGGTTGGGCTATTTCTTTCGTCTGTTTCCTTGCGCTACCTCGCAAACACGGGAGACAGCGACAAAGCAAAATAAAAAAAAATAATAATAATAAATAGATATATATATATATATATATATATATATATATATATATATATATATATATATATATAGGGGAGAAAGAATACTTCCCACGTATTCCCTGCGTGTCGTAGAAGGCGACTAAAAGGGGAGGGAGCGGGTGGCTGGAAATCCCCCCCTCTCGTTTTTTTTTTTTTTAATTTTCCAAAAGAAGGAACAGAGAAGGGGGCCAGGTGAGGATTTTCCCTCTAAGGCCCAGTCCTCTGTTCTTAATGCTACCTCGCAAATGCGGGAAATAGCGAATCGTATGAAAAAAAAAAATATATATATATATATATATATATATATTTACCAGGAATACTCAACAAACTTATACCTCTGTAATTTGAGCACTCACTCTTATCCCCTTTGCCTTTGTACAATGGCACTATGCACGCATTCCGCCAATCCTCAGGCACCTCACCATGAGTCATACATACATTAAATAACCTTACCAACCAGTCAACAATACAGTCACCCCCTTTTTTAATAAATTCCACTGCAATACCATCCAAACCTGCTGCCTTGCCGGCTTTCATCTTCCTTTCATCTTCACTACCTCTTCTCTGTTTACCAAATCATTTTCCCTAACCCTCTCACTTTGCACACCACCTCGACTAAAACACCCTATATCTGCCGCTCTATCATCAAACACATTCAGCAAACCTTCAAAATACTCACTCCATCTCCTTCTCACATCACCACTACTTGTTATCACCTCCCCATTTGCGCCCTTCACTGAAGTTCCCATTTGCTCCCTTGTCTTACGCGTTTTATATACCTCCTTCCAGAACATCTTTTTATTCTCCCTAAAATTTAATGATACTCTCTCACCCCAACTCTCATTTGCCCTATTTTTCACCTCTTGCACCTTTCTCTTGACCTCCTGTCTCTTTCTTTTATACATCTCCCACTCAATTGCATTTTTTCCCTGCAAAAATCGTCCAAATGCCTCTCTCTTCTCTTTCACTAATACTCTTACTTCTTCATCCCACCACTCACTACCCTTTCTAATCAACCCACCTCCCACTCTTCTCATGCCACAAGCATCTTTTGCGCAATCCATCACTGATTCCCTAAATACATCCCATTCCTCCCCCACTCCCCTTGCTTCCATTGTTCTCACCTTTTTCCATTCTGTACTCAGTCTCTCCTGGTACTTCCTCACACAGGTCTCCTTCTCAAGCTCACTTACTCTCACCACCCTCTTCACCCCAACATTCACTCTTCTTTTCTGAAAACCCATACAAATCTTCACCTTAGCCTCCACAAGATAATGATCAGACATCCCTCCAGTTGCACCTCTCAGCACATTAACATCCATTAAATTATATGGGAGGGTATTGATTGAGAGGGTGAAGGCATGTACAGAGCATCAGATTGGGGAAGAGCAGTGTGGTTTCAGAAGTGGTAGAGGATGTGTGGATCAGGTGTTTGCTTTGAAGAATGTATGTGAGAAATACTTAGAAAAGCAAATGGATTTGTATGTAGCATTTATGGATCTGGAGAAGGCATATGATAGAGTTGATAGAGATGCTCTGTGGAAGGTATTAAGAATATATGGTGTGGGAGGAAAGTTGTTAGAAGCAGTGAAAAGTTTTTATCGAGGATGTAAGGCATGTGTACGTGTAGGAAGAGAGGAAAGTGATTGGTTCTCAGTGAATGTAGGTTTGCGGCAGGGGTGTGTGATGTCTCCATGGTTGTTTAATTTGTTTATGGATGGGGTTGTTAGGGAGGTAAATGCAAGAGTTTTGGAAAGAGGGGCAAGTATGAAGTCTGTTGGGGATGAGAGAGCTTGGGAAGTGAGTCAGTTGTTGTTTGCTGATGATACAGCGCTGGTGGCTGATTCATGTGAGAAACTGCAGAAGCTGGTGACTGAGTTTGGTAAAGTGTGTGGAAGAAGAAAGTTAAGAGTAAATGTGAATAAGAGCAAGGTTATTAGGTACAGTAGGGTTGAGGGTGAAGTCAATTGGGAGGTGAGTTTGAATGGAGAAAAACTGGAGGAAGTGAAGTGTTTTAGATATCTGGGAGTGGATCTGGCAGCGGATGGAACCATGGAAGCGGAAGTGGATCATAGGGTGGGGGAGGGGGCGAAAATTCTGGGGGCCTTGAAGAATGTGTGGAAGTCGAGAACATTATCTCGGAAAGCAAAAATGGGTATGTTTGAAGGAATAGTGGTTCCAACAATGTTGTATGGTTGCGAGGCGTGGGCTATGGATAGAGTTGTGCGCAGGAGGATGGATGTGCTGGAAATGAGATGTTTGAGGACAATGTGTGGTGTGAGGTGGTTTGATCGAGTGAGTAACGTAAGGGTAAGAGAGATGTGTGGAAATAAAAAGAGCGTGGTTGAGAGAGCAGAAGAGGGTGTTTTGAAGTGGTTTGGGCACATGGAGAGGATGAGTGAGGAAAGATTGACCAAGAGGATATATGTGTCGGAGGTGGAGGGAGCAAGGAGAAGAGAGAGACCAAATTGGAGGTGGAAAGATGGAGTGAAAAAGATTTTGTGTGATCGGGGCCTGAACATGCAGGAGGGTGAAAGGAGGGCAAGGAATAGAGTGAATTGGAGCGATGTGGTATACCGGGGTTGACGTGCTGTCAGTGGATTGAATCAAGGCATGTGAAGCGTCTGGGGTAAACCATGGAAAGCTGTGTAGGTATGTATATTTGCGTGTGTGGATGTATGTATATACATGTGTATGGGGGGGGTTGGGCCATTTCTTTCGTCTGTTTCCTTGCGCTACCTCGCAAACGCGGGAGACAGCGACAAGGTATAAAAAAAAAAAAAATATGTATATATATATATATATATATATATATATATATATATTTTTTTTTTTTTTTTTTTTTTTTTTATATATATATATATTTATATATATATATATATATATATATATATATATATATATTTTTTTTTTCTTACATATTCGCCATTTCCTACATTAGTGAGGTAGCATTAAGAATAGAAGACTGAGCCTTAGAGGGAAATCCTCACTTGGCCCCTTCTCTGTCCCTTGTTTTGGAAAAGCAAAAACTGGAGGGGAGGATTTCCAGGCCCTTGCTCTCTCTCCTTTTAGTCGCCTTTTATGACAAGCAAGAATATGTGGGAAGTATCCTTTCTCCCCTGCCCCCATATTTATCAAGGATGTAAGGGATGTATACGAGTAGGAAGAGAGGAAAGTGTTTGGTAGGACTGAGCGAAAAAGATTTTGGGCGATCAGTGCCTGAACATACAGGAGGGTGAAAGGCGTGCAAGGAATAGAGTGAATTGGAATGATGTGGTATACCAGGGTAGACGTACTGTCAATGGATTGAACCAGGGAATGTGAAGCGTATGGGGTAAACCATGGAAAGTTTTGTGGGGTCTGAATGTGGAAAGGGAGCTGTGGTTTCGGTGCATTACACATGACAGCTAGAGACCGCGTGTGAATGAATGTGGCCTTTGTTGTCTTTTCTTAGCGCTACTTCACACGTGTGGGGGGAGGGGGTTGCCATTTCAGGTGTGATGGGATGGCAATGGGAATGGATGAAGGCAGTAAGTATGAATATGTACGTGTATAAATGTATATGTCTGTGTATGCTTATGTATGTATACATTGAAATGTATAAGTATGTATATGTGCGTGAGTGGGCATTTATATATATACATGAGTGTGTGGGTGGGTTGGGCCATTCTTTCGTCTGTTTCCTTGCGCTACCTCACTAACGCGGGAGACAGCAACTAAGTATAATATACAAATAAATCAATAAAATATATGCCATCTTTAATTGTAGTATATCATAATGAAAATTATAGTTTACTTACAAAGTGCTATGGAACTCAACCACCTCTGAAGGACTAGTGGCTGGGTTCTTGTGTGGTCTTCATAAACAGTTAATAAAGACTGAAAGCTAACTTTAAATGGCTCTTTTAAGCATATCCAGTGAAACTGAAACACATTAAGAGCACTTTACATGTACCATCACATCAAAGGTAACAAATATTGCACCACTGATATGTAGGTCAGGCTGACAAGATTCTTGGTAGAATATTGTTAAATACCAGTAGGCACCCAGTAAAATCTGTACAGACCCCTTTGTCTCTCAGCTGTCAAGACAGAGGGTTTGTAATAAGTTCAGTCGGGCATATTCCAAGAATTTCTTTTGTAACTGTACATGGTCATAAAGAATAAATTTAGATAAGGAATGTATGAACACTAAAATGTGATACTATATACCAAGGAACTCACGCAGGACAATAGTTACAGACGTATCGGAAGAAGGTAGCTCCACCAGTGGTAGAGCACTGTGCAAACCCACAGCCTAGTTGGTGGGAATTGTACCATGCCATCTGTGTGTAGGCTGAGACTGCACTTGAGTTGAGGTTATCACCACCATATCGGAAATATCGCCGTCCACTCCACCACCTGGCTATGACTTGACTCCTGTTAGTGGTACGCAACAACAATGATATAATGTCTTAGGAAAAGATGGTGCTCATGGATTCAAAAATTATACAAGAATCATTCTGCATGCATACCCAACATTTCACATAAAAATCATTCTAACTTTACACAGACGTTAGTTAACTACATAACAACATAATTTATGGGTTCCCAATGCCCCAAACCTTGTAGGTACTGACAAGGTCATGAAGAGGAATAAAAATGAACTATGACAATCTTTAATTTGAATCTAATTCTTCCTAGCATTCTGAATTTCCTTTTGTTTAAGTAAATCATCATTCAAATCAAAAGATAATTATGATCAATGAATATGACAAAGGAGCAGAGAAAAAAAATCATGACCAAAAGGGGCTTCCATGATTGGTGAGTTGCCATTATTTGAGTGTACCTGGTCCCTTTTTAATTAAATGAGCATCACAAAAGAGGGATGGGGGGGAAGACAGTTACAAGAAATCTATTTGAACTGATACTTGTCATATTAGGATTTGGTACATCCTCTCAATATCTATTTCTTGAGAAGCTATGTGGTAGATGAAATAAATGTGTCGAGTATTTCAAAGAAAAGAAGACATTTTCAAAGATAGGTAGGGGTAAAATTTTAAAGGATATAATATGTACTGACAGCAAACACAATTATTATAATTAATTTTTCTCTACAAATAAATGATCTTATAGCTTTACAGAAATCTGAAACAAAACAATGTTTGAAGCATCAGTTTTTTATTACTGCTGTTATGCATAGCATCCCATGAGGAGGAAGGAACCATATTACTGCATTTATAAATGCTAAATACTGAGATTTAGTGAGAGATGACAAATTTAAAGGCTGGTAATGTGAATGTCGGTGCATGAAAGTACACCCTAAATATGAAGTAAGTATTTTGACTATTAATCTTCAAAGAATAAAATGACCAATGATTTCTTTTTAATGTGAAATAATTCGTAGGAACACCATCTGGTCTTTTCCATTCCAGGATTTCTACATATTTTGTGAGAGAGTGCCTGCCTAACTGACAAAATTGTGCCAAACACATGGCTGGCACATGGAAATCAATGCATGTCTTGCTTTAGGAATAGTACTACTACTTTTTGGTGATATGCTTATTACACAAGTCAAATACCGGTTCATCTAGGACTGACTTCTACAATATAGTACATATTCTTTTAAATGTTTCTGTAGCTGTTACATGCATTTTCTTCCCTAGTATTATACTATTTGTTTTTCTTTCTTGCAGTACCAACTACTTTGAATACCTACAATAACACACACAACATACATAAAGTTAAGTTGTATGACAGTAGAGAATGTTCAAGAGATGTGACCCCATGAATGTAAAATATGTATCTTAAATTGTTAAACTGATTTCTTCTACTGCTACACTTCTTTTGCAATGATCAAATCTTGCTTGATCTGTTACTGTAAAACATCTGCCTAACATTCTTTTGAAGGTTTCAGTGGTCTACTCAAGAACCATTCCTTATTTCACTGAGTGAAACTGTGATTAACATTTGGTTAATTTATCCCCCCCCCCCCCCCTTTCTTACTGAACACTGGCAACACCCACCACATCCACAAACATATTCTGGTATTAGTCCAATCATAAGGGCAAGTCATCTGTGTAGATCAAGATATGCAAAGGTCCGAGAACAGATCCTTGTGGCAATTTCTAACCAATTCATGAAGGTTCCTCTGGCATACATCCTATGTTCTCTTCCACTAGAATAATCTTCTAACCAACAAAGTAGCCTCTCCCTTCATTCCAGCCTAAAGATCCACCTTCTTTACCAAGCACCTATAAAGTACAGTATCAAACACTTTCTCGCAGGCCAGATGTGTGTGGAAGTGTTTAAATAACTATTTATACAATATAGGAAGAGAGTTCTACACATGTAGGGCCCCATCCCGTGTAATTACCTATTTGTACTGTACAGGGAGGGGGTTTTACACTCATGGGCCCCATCTCTTGAATATGCTGTACTATCATTCATCATTTTAAATTCATTTATGCTATGAGCATTAACCAGGAGCATGATTTTACCATATGGGTCAGGGGTTTTACACTCATAGGTCCCCATCTCTTGAGCATTCTTAACTTCATACAAATTAAGTTTTTGTATACTGTCTGTATTTACCAAGTCTTCAGTCATTTGATCCCATTCATCCACCACTCTTATAAGTGTACTTTTTAAAATCTTATTTTAGTAAGTACCTTGCTTTATTTTCATGTTAGGTCCTCTGGTTCTTCTATCCCTACATTTCTAAAAGAACTGTTCACTCTCTGCATCATCAATCTGTTTTAAAATCTAAGACCTCTGATCTTTCCCTGTAACTCATATCGTTGAGCTCTGCTATTGTCTGTGCTCGTCTCCTCTAGGCCTTCTCCATGTCTTGTGCTTCTTAAGGTGCAATGAACAAACCTGAGAAGCATTTTCTACTTTTGGCATATGTATGATGTGGGCAGCTCGCTAAATATTTCATTATCAATTGACTTTGATACAATTCTAATATATGCTAGAACACAGTTGGTCTCCTCAACTATTTTCCAAAGGTGGAACTGACAACAGGTTAGGGTCAATGTCAACTCCCAAGTCTTTCTAACACACAGATTCCCGCAGCTTATTTCCTGCATGACTCATCTTAATTACATTCTCTTGGGTTGAGCTTCATCAACCATGTATCACACCAATTTTATAGTTTGTTTTATAACTTGTTGAATTACTCCATGTTTTTCACTTCCTTCATGGTCTTTGCATTTCTGTAAACATATTCAAACAGGAGTCTATATCTTCTTGTCAATCATTCACATAGATCAATAAGAGCAATAGTCCCAAAACATAACCCTACAGTACTTCACTAGTGACTTCAATCCATAATGAGAAGGCTCCTCCTACCTGGTGATTCAGCTTCTTAATCAGCCTCTCGTCCAGTTCAGGATCAAATACTTTCTGACCGTTCAAATACAAACAATTCACTTAGCCTTCCCTTTTGTCTAAAACAGAGCTCAATCTCATAGAAATCTAAGAGTATTTTTCACATGACCTTTCTCTAGAACTGTGCTGTCTATCACTTATGTAATTTCTCCTATGTTGAAAGTCGTCCATATGCCTTCTGATTATCTTTTCCAGAACCTTACAAACCACACTTGTCACTGAAACTGGTCCTTACATCAGTACCCCTTTCTAGTCTTTCCTTATAGGTAGGCATGACATTTGCTCTCTTCCACTCCCTTGACACTTTGCCTTTCTCTCGTAACATCATGGACAGTATTTCAAGTGGTTTCTCTAGCTAGTGTACATGCACACATTTTCAGCACACATGGTGAAATTTCATGAGGGCCATGAGCCTTAAATGACAATCTTTTAGTATTTTGTTATTGCCTTTTCCAAAACCTTTCCATTCCATCTCTCTCTCTTTCAAGCTGAGACGGCACAAATAATTGAATGCCCTAATCAAAGCCATCTCATTGACACTATTAAATAAATATCCTAGCCTAAACCATGTACCCATTTTATTGATCAAACCTTGGGGGGATGAACAGCTGGGGTTGACTATGGGCCGACCAACTCCTACAAGCAGGATTCAAACCTATACTCTCAACCCAGGCACCCCATGAATGTGTCATAGTTAGTGATGCTAACTGCTTCACTAGAGAGGTCCATTTTGGCTATAGTGTCCTCCACTGTACACTTTTGTGAAGAGGTTACTCAATTCGTCATATATCCTCATATTATCCTTTACAATTCTTCATTCTGGATCCCTTGGCCTGATTAGCTGTTCTTTAATTAAAAGTTTACTCCTGATGAATTTCATGTCTGTATGTGTAATTACCTATTTGTACTACACATGGAGTTTTACAGTCATGGAGCCCTGTCTCTTAAACATTCGCTACTATCATACATCTTAAATTCACGTATGGTGCCTTCATAAACCACATCCTTGGTCATTCTATTCCATTCATCCACCATTCTTATACTAGAAAAGTCTCCCCTTACATCTTTTTTGACAAGCCTCCAACTTAATTTCATGTTATGCCCTGTGATTGCTCTAACCATATGTCTCCCAAAGAACTGTTCACTGTCCATGTCATTGATCAGTTTTAAAAACATAAAGCTTGTTATTAATGCACCCCTCACTCTTCTCTCTTTCAATGTGGGCAAATTAAAAGCCTTTAGCCTTACCCTGTAACTTAGCAGAGTGTGTGTGTGTGTGCATGTGTGTTTGAAGGCATGCAAACATGAGTGTGTGAAAGCATGCATACTATGTGTATGCAGATGTGTGCTAACCATCGCTTCTTAGTGGTAGAGACAAGGACGTTCTGGCCACAGGCGCCATAGCGGGAGGTCCACCTGACACTGGGGTGGTCGGTCTCGGTGTGGGGATCACACTGCTCTGCCCACGCCTGTGCCTGCTCTGCTGCTGTGTCGTACCACCCCTGGAACAGTCAGGCTCCATCACCTCACCTCCATATTGCCATCAACCTTTTGAGGGAAATAACTGTTCATTATATCTCTGAAGAAATCTAATGCACCAGCTGTGGTGGGAATTGCAAACATGAAAGACAAGCCCTTAAGCATGGACTAACTAACCAGATCAGTTCTCTCAAAACAGACCAACCTACAACATCACCCACAACAATTTTGTCAAACAAAGTCTTTGAATGGGTCATAGTATATGTGCACAGTACTCTGAATAAGACAAAGTAGTTCACTGAAACTGCTCAACCTTGGTCCTGAAAGTCTTTCTGACTCTGCATGCCTTGGTGAAGGATTTAAGACAGGTGTTGGTAAAGTGATAAAAAAAAAAAAACTGGTTATACTAATGAAAGAACTGCTACAGATGATATCTATTCCATGATACATTATCTTATTTTTGTTCATTTTTTTGTAATTCAATATAAACTTCCATTTCCTCTGGTGTGGGCTATAATTCAAGCCTTAATAATAAGTGACTGATGCTAGCATTCATGGGGCTCCTACAGTTTTCAGGCTGCACGCCACTCAATAGCAAAGAAATGACAGACTCCTTTGAAGTTAAAAAGTCCTAAACAAGACTCTATTGCTTTCGATCTATTGATGATGATACACCCTTACCAAATATGACTTCTCACTTATGGGGTAACCATTAGCAGGCAGAGTCTGGTAACACTTGTGTGCATATTTTTACTGTTATCTATTTATACTGTTCATAGAAGGAGTTCTACTCTTGTGGGGCCCCATCTCTTGAACATTCTCTACTACCATACATCCGAAATTCATGTATGCTGTGCTGTCCACATTAGTAAGGAGCGGGAGTTTTACATTAAAGGGACCCCTTCTCTTGAGCAATTTCTATCATCATACATCATACAAATTCTTAAATTCATGTATTATGTTGTCTGCATTAACCATGTTTGTGTGTGTGTGTGTAATCATAGGGGGCCCCCACCTCTTGAACTTTCACTTCTATCATGCATGTTCTTAAACTCCTATATGCTGTACACACTCATGATTTCATCATTCAATATATTCCATTTATCCACAATTCTAACACTATAAAAGTACTTCTTTGTATCTTATCTAACAAGGATCTTGCTTAATTTCATGTTTAGAACTCAGACTGTTCTATATGTACACGGTAATGGACCTACTGGTCCATGTCTAGGTTGTCTGTTCTGAACCTGATCTATTCCTATCTCTAAATGGATGAGGTAAAGTTTAATTCAGTTATGTCATCTATCTTCGTTCTTGTTCCAGTTTTTTCTATCTTTCTTGCAGTTTGGTGATCAGAATTCAACTGCATATTCAAGGTGTAGTTTTACAAGTGTTAAAAAGGATCAGAATTGTTTTTGATGTTTTGTACTTGATGTTCCTAGCCATGAAACCTAGCATTTGTTGTCCATTTTACTTGCTGTTAGACATTATCTAATATACTTTAGATTATCAATAATAATTCCAAAATCCCTCTCTTCATTTACTTTAGTAAGCAGATTTCTGAATATTTGATAAGTGTTCTTATCGCCCAACTGCATAACTTTGCATTTGCACATATCAAATTTCACCTGCTATTTGCCTGAATACTCAGTTTGTTTGGATCTCTTTGAATTATTTCACAATCTCCTGGTTTTGTATCCATAAATTTGGATATCTTATATGCGAGACCCAGTTCTAATCATCGATGTATACTATGAAACGAACAGGGCCAATGATTGACCCCGATGGCACACCACCTGCCACATTTAACCAAGGAGAGAGAGAGGATTGGGGGTTTAAAGAGATGCAAGTATCTATGACAAGATTTTATCAAAGGCAGGGCTAGTGCATAGCACTCATGACAGGAAAATTCAGCTATGAAGAATGAGTCATGCGAGATTTGTGCTGTCAAGAATTATGTAAAGGGTGGAGAGATTGAATGTTTGTGGAGTGAAACCCAGAAGCCTGCATTTGAGTGAGGCAGAATGAAATGACAGCTACCTGGGCTAAAGAAATGACACTTGGCAGCCACTGAAGTTCTGACTCACTGAGCAGCCATCGCTAGACCTCCTGATTTCCAAATGGATAGTATCAGTGATATTACACCATGTATGAGAGACTGAATTAGCTGACCCTTTAGTTTAAAAAATTAACACACCTTTGGGATGTAATGTCTGTCATGTGCTTTACGAACTAGCCTGAGCAGGAGGCATGCAAACAAACAAATCTTGAAAGAAACCAAAATGACTGGTGTAAAAAACATACAAAACAAACTTCAGAGGAGAGGAGTTCCAGCTGGGGTCAGGTTCATTAAAGCGAACCCTATCGTGGAGGTGGGCGGGATAACAATATCATTGGGTAATATACCCCCACAGCACCATTGGCCTTACAGACAAAGTGTTCCCTGGAACAGTGCTGATCACCGATACCTGGGTGTGGTTCCTCCAAAATATTAAATAATACAAGGACCTGGGTTCTGCTACACTGCATTACTACTCACAACTGGGACCTGGATACTTTTCCAGGTAGCAGGATTCTCCAAATAAACCTGGATGCCAATCTGTGACAGCAGCAAGGAGCACAGGGTCCAGGGCCCTCATACCCAGTGGAACTCACCACAGCCAGCATGTCAGCAGCACGGGGAACCACCTTGGCACGTAGCAGGTTGTGTTGCATCACCAGATGTCTGCGGACCTTGGCTCGTCGTGGGTCCACTGAGCGGTACTGCTGGCCAGCCGACCACCCAGGACCTGCCATCATACATACCATTAATGACCTGCTCTGTGTAATTTCCTATCTATAGAGAGCAGGATGTGAGTTCTACACTTGTAAGGTCCCATCTCTTGAAATTTGTGTCTGTGTGCAGGTGCTTATTCAAAACTATATGACTATATTTACTTGGATAGTAAGGAGGAGAGTTCGAACTTAAGAGTACCCCATCTCTTTAACTTTCTTTATCAAGTAACTTTTTAAAATTCTGTATTCTACTAGAATTCAGATTCACTGCTTGGTCTATTCTGCCCAGTAACCTTAAAATTGATACTGCCAAAATTCAGATTCACTGCTTAAATCTTTTCTACCTTTACACTAAAACAATATCTCATCCCATTCTTTCTAAGAAGCTTCTTGCACTCCTTGTTATGATTTTGGTCACTCTATCGACGCATCTCATGAAGTGTTCACTATTAATGTTGTTGAACTGATTTAAAAACCTGAAGGCTGTAAACAAGTCACCCCTCTTCCTTCCCTCTTTGGTGAACCAATCTGAAACCATCAGGTTCTCACTGTAGCTCAGCTCTTAATTCGGTTAGTATCCCATCTTAACAGCCGTATTCTAAACTTTCTCAATTAAATTTTTGTGTTTCTTCACGTGTGATAACCAGACTTGAGAATCACAATCTAGTAACTGTCTAAGATATGCAATAAAAAGTTTACCAAACGTTTCCTTTTCCATATATAAAATCCTATTCTAATATTTGACAAAGACGATTTGTCTCATTTCTCTTCATGGAGCTCTGGCAACAAGTTTGACACAATGCTGACTTCTAGCTATCTTCTACAAGGGCATTCCTGTAGATTCCTTATTTTTCTGCTTGGTAATAACAGCACGTCCTCATTATTTAGCATTCACTCAGATTATAATTCATCAACCTTTTATCAAACTTTAGAGTTTGTATAACTCTGTATGTAAGCAGTCACAATTATCGTTACTTTTTACCTCCTTTATGACCTTGATATCCTCTGCAAGCATGTTCAGGACAGAGTCTACACTCTCAGGTGAGTCATTTACATATAACAGAGCAGTGGACCTACAACCAAGCCCTGCAGCATGCCACTTGAGAATCCAACCTATTTTTTTGAATGCTCTCTAACTTTG
Organism: Panulirus ornatus; assembly: GCF_036320965.1. NCBI lineage: Eukaryota > Metazoa > Arthropoda > Malacostraca > Decapoda > Palinuridae > Panulirus > Panulirus ornatus. The sequence goes on along the minus strand of NC_092271.1, from coordinate 14,107,232 downwards.
GTTTTGTTCCCTTTCACTAGGGTAACCTTCAATCCAGCAAAGGATTCTACCCTTATTCTTATCTGCATATCCGGTTTTTTTAATCAAACTCGGATATGGTAGTGTTACGGAATGTGGTTTACCCTGACATTTCTAATTCAAATAAGTGTCATGAAGTTCAAGAGAATTGTAATGCATGACCACCCTTCCCTGAATTCGTATTGTCTCCCTTATGACCTTTCCCTGCTGCAAGCAGTTGTTTATCAGTCTACTGATTATCTTTTCTAACCTTTTAAAAACAAACCCGTTAAGGAAACTGGTTTAGCACAATTTCCTTATCACTTTTCTTAAATATAAGCATGACACTTGACCACTCACATGCCATTGTAACAACGCCTTCCTCTAATAACCTACTAATTAATATTTAAAGTAAAAACACATTTCTCAGCGTCCTCGATAATTCTTTTTTGAGTTCCTCGGCCTAATTAGCTTCTACGAAAACCAAAAACTCATGACGAACTAGTTTTGAATTCTCTTGCCACAACACTCCTTTCAAAGCTTATCTACTCCTCCCGCCTTATCTCGCAGTATTCTACTCTAACTCTTATACCTTTCAAATACTGGCTGACTGCTATCATCTGTATTTCCAAAATAGCACAATTTGGTAATCTTTATTGAATCATGCCCTCTTATCTTTCCTCTATTTGCATCCAGTGATAACTATATTGCAAGTCCTTCAAATGTAAATTTTCCTCTGGTCTGCACTTCAATTATAGAACTCAATTGCTCATTTCAAAATCTCAAAGAATTCGCTCAACTGCTAGGCTTAGATTTCCTCTCTGATCCCCTTCTAGTGTCCTCTTCAATTACACTCAGATTAAAGTAATATATATCTCTTTTTCCACCTGATGTATCATATTTCATATGTTCAATTTCCATGTTACTACATGTAAAGACAAGGTATACCAAAGATGGGGTATCAGCCCAGTTTTTATATGATCCATGATATTCTGATACACAAGAAATTCTCCTGTAAGCAATCTTGGAACTCGCGTCTTTTAGACTAACTATCCCTAAGTTTTTCCAGTCTATTTCCTTTTACCTTCTATAATCAGGACTTTACCCTCTTACAAGGGAGTCTTGTTTCCTTAACCATCTTGATGACTCCGTTGATCTCAATATACTGTACAACTTCTTTCTTTCAAACTATTCGCCATTTCCCGCGTTAGCGAGGTAGCGTTAAGAACAAAGGACTGGGCCTTCTATGGATCGTTAATGTTCTTGTAGGATTCTAAGCTAACAGCGTCCGTATGCACTTCTTTTATACAATAATTCTATCCATCATGTACAGTTTGCATGCGTCATCCAAATATTTCTTGAATTTTGAGGGTGTCCCTTTTCCCAATTACCCATCCCCTCCTTTATCTCTGTCCCTCCTTGCCATCATGAATCCCTCTGGGAATATTAGGCCAAACTTAACTCCTTTTAATGTTTTTTTTTTTTTTGTCTCAACTGCTACAAAACAACGACGTGAGGAATACTTTCCTTAACTCAGTATTTGAACACTTATCTGTTAACTACCGGTCCACTGCATGCATTTGAGTAGGTGATCTTAGCTTAAGGCAAACATAACGTTACACTTTGTGGCCATCTGCCGATTCTTACTTTTTTTTTTTTACTCGCATCTTGCATGTAGTTATGGCGATACCTGTTATAACTTCCTCGATCACGATAATGCCAGAAACGTTTTACAATTTCTTACCTACTGAATAACAATCTGTCAGAAATAAAAAAAAAAAAACCTGTACGGAGCATTAGTCGGATAGCAGTTATATTCATGGAGGATGCGAGGAGTGGCTCAGTACCAACGCTCTAGCGCACTGCAGCAGCTGTCTAACGCTACTTTATGACCGTCTTGTGTTTATTTGCCCTTCAGAAACATAATACAGCAAGGAATTTGCAGATGGAACTTTTGACTGGTGAACAACGAATGATTCGTACAGACAGTGGTGTTATGTTTGTGTCTGAGTTGTAGGATTAATCCATAAAATATGTACACCATATGTGAGAGAGAGGAAGCCCATGGCTTTTTCCAATAAAGCAACAGAAGCCAACACTTGGATCGCGGATACTCTGCGTTGTATGTACGTTAACTTCGTAGTAAACATCATTTACATATTTCCGGCCATTATGACACCAGATCACCTGTGGTCTACGCAGCTCTGTAGAGCTGCGTAGACCACAGGTCCCCACACATATATAAAAACGAAAAGAAGCAAATGTGATAGTCGGGTTGGGAATTTCATTTTATATGATTAAAGATTATATTTTGAAATGTTTTCACGGTGTATCTCTGAACCACGATTATACCATTAAAGTCATTATCTGTAAAACTGAAAGGCAGCTTATATACCACAATTAAAGAAACATAGCTGGTGAATCTCATGTTCTTGTCATATACTCATATGCTAGAAGGTAAATACATGAAAATATGAAGTGCACAACCGACCGGTATAAGCAACATGCACGGAGAGTAAGGAGGCCTAAAACCCACAACAGTTTTCCACCATTTACAAAGAGCCTCTACACAAAACTGAACCGTGAGGACAGTTAGCGTATAAGTATGTACAACTGGCGCCATCTCCGTGCCTGGAGTAATGGGAGCAACAGTACACGGCGACCTCCGGGTGTCACATTACAATGAACAATTACTTCTTAGGTTGCTGACCCCATCGAACCTGTCCCCTCTTTACCCATGGGCACCCAGCACTAGTGAGGCTGCACTCTATTATGACATGATGTTGAAGACAACACCTCATTATTCACTTACGAGACATGGTATGTGGCTACAACTATGCGCGTAATTATGGTCGTCTCATGGAACTATGAAAGACGATGACACGAGCATGGACAGCAAGATGGAGGTACCCTGGTAAGTGACTAGCAGAATAAAAAGAAAAAGAATGCATCTTTTTGTTTGATTCTGCGTCATAGATACGCGCTAAAAGAAAGCTTTCAAAATGGGAACCAACAGCATTCCTGGTCTGGTCTTCAGCTATACCACAAGGTCTCTCCGGAGACAGTGACCCAACGAAACATACGAAAACACATTCGGAATATGATCTGGGAGAGCAAGAAAGTAACCTTTGTTTTCGCCTGTAAATGTGACAGCCTTTTTAAAGTGTCGTCCAGCACAAAATGCATTTCCAAAAAGTTACACAAATCCATGCCAACAATGTCTTGGGACATCAGTGTACCTTCAAAAGGCTAAAACAGAAGGTTCAATCAAGTAACGCAAACATAGAGACACTTTCAATGCAGGGGGCCCAACGTGTGGAGAAATCCCTCCTCATATCGTTCAAATAGGTAACTACATACAGGTCCACAGGAGAACAACAAAGGGGGTTCCTCAAATAGCGGTTAAAGTGACTGTCAGAGGTCATAAATTTGCCTACAATGGCACACAGACGAGTTTAAATGAGGCTTGTTCACAACGCTATATTTCTGAACCAGTGCAATACCGTGGACAGCGAACAGTTCTTCATACAAAGACAGAGCAACCAGAGGTCAAAACAGAAAATTAAGCGAGAGAAACGTGTCGGAAACTCGAGAAGTACTTTTATCGCATATAGTGTGGATAAATGGAATATGCTAAGTGATGAAACTGTGCATACTGACAATATGAATAATGAAAGTTTAAGAGATGGGGCCCCATTAGTGTACTGTACACTAAACAAATAGGCAATTACAAATAGATAATGAAACACACGTACACACATACACTTTAGTAAACAAAATGACAAATCCAAATGGGTTACCCACAAATGTGCTTAAAAGTAGCATAGCAAAAGACAAACATTCAAGAACACAAATGCACGTGAACATATATTCAAATAAGCAACTGCAAATGAATAAACACTGCACGCACAAACAATTATAAACAAAAACCTTCCATCACAAACACAAGACTAAGGCTGATAAATACATACGCTAAAACAATTACACATACTCATCTACACATGCATAGAAACAAGCACCACTCATGCACACAAACACCAATACAACTAGGCAGAATCCAAGTAGCTCTTAAATTATGAAGAGATGCGTATCAAATGTGGTATTGTTTACATTCCTTCATATTAAGATTTTTACAACAGGCAACCCGTGTGGAGGAAGCAGACACTAGTACCATCTTCCTTCTCTATTTCCATGTTCAGGGTTCTTGACGGTTTTTGTGGGTATGTATAGTACGTTTTTTTTATGGGAAAATGGCCAGGTTATAGCCATTTTATTGTTGATAATACAACATAAGTGGGTACTACAGACTACGATCAGTATAAGCGGTGAGTTCCGGTGAATATGGATGTAGAGTATCATTGCTCCCAATGGGGGGGGGGGGGGGGGGGGGGGGGGGGAAATGTAGGTGTACTGCTCGTGCTTCACAACACAGGTCCGGCTGGAAAACTTTTCGCAGTCGGATTTCCCAAAGGACAAAATAAATATAGTCCTGTCGTGTTCGCTGGGCTCATAACGTACTAACGAAATGAAGTGTGATTTCGTAGGTCACTACTAAGCTTCCTCTTTAGGGACCAGGTGTACTGCCGACTTTCCTACTTCATGGGACAGCCAGAATGTGGGACATCAGCGCTTGTTGTCTATACCACCCCTTGCCCTCCCCAAGCACGAGAGGGAAAAAGCGAAAAATACCATACATACCACTATCTGAAGCAATAATGAACAGGTTATCACATCATATACAAATGTAAGAAAAAAAAATTGTATTGATAGTAAACGAGGATGAAAAGAGCCCTTCCTCAAGGTTATATCGTCGGATAACAGTTAACGGTAGATGTTACACCGAGCGCCCAACTTATCGCCTGCGTCGAATTCCCCTGTAAACAATGCACTCCCTAGGGTTCGATGTTACTTGAGCAAACATAGTCGTCTTTTTTTTTTCCTCTCTCTCTCCAATGCAAAATGAGTCATGATGATGGTGGTGTTCTGACGGTTGTAACGCATACCACATGAAGACAGTACGCGTCTAGCCTACTGTACGTACCCAACGTCAGGTCTGCACGATCACACCCGTGCACCTCTCCTTCCCTCGCCGTCTACGGGAATGCACTCACTCTTACACAGTACACTCGGTTCCTAACCTACACTCAAACGTTGTGCTTATCTTTACCAAAGAAGAATGGGATACTGTATTGAACTGCAGACCAGTGTATATGGCGAGTGTGGTGTATAAAACACTATACAAATTAATCAGAAAGCAGAGATGATCTATTACGAAAGAGAAACTATCTAAGAGACACATGGGTTCAAGGAGAGGAAAGTCGTGCGTAACAAATCCCTTGGATTTCTACGCAAGTGTGATCTGATGAAGACAAAACAGATGTTGGTAATGGAGACAGATTTTCGGGCAATTAAAAGGGGAAAGACTCCTTCCGTGGAATGGAGCAGCGCTTGCTCATCAAAGGATTTTTTCACGCCTAGGCGTGGCGGTTACCAGCCATGGTGTCGCGGGGCTTGGTCTTGGAAACAGTAGTTTTCTTGAACTGTGTCAAATGATCTGCCGGAAGGATTACTGGACATTCATACTAGACTATGTTTGCCGATAACGTTAAGGTTATGAGAAATAAAGAATGACAAAAGATTTCATCAGGTTATGGAGGGATTCGGACAAACTCCAACCCATGTAGATGCAATGATAATGGAACAGAGCAAAATAAGGCTTCGACATGACCACAGTACACCAAAGTAGTGAATGATGAAAAAAAAAAAAAAGCTGTGGTGGGAAAGCAAATAATAACTATGCCTAAGTTGAAACTTGTGCGGTGGAAAAAAGTTCAAAAATGGGCCCCTCCCTACGAGTGTAGAACTCCCTCCCTGTGCTGTAAAAATACACACACACACACAAAACGTACTTACAATGTCCTGGAGTGCACTGACGGCCGAAGCCACGTTATCACCAAATTCTCCAACACTAATGTAGGAGGAATTGAATAAAGCGTTGTCACTCTTAACCGTTATAAAAGAATCATACGAAGCGTGAAGATCATAGCAAGGCTCGTCGCATGGCCCTGATTATATATTGTCCTAAGTAATCGAGGAATATACAGGAACGCGTCAAAACACTAAAGGTGTCTAGGAATTCACTGGAAAAGTGCTCGGAATAAGGGGAGTGGAAGACAGCAGACGTCGGGCCTTTAATTAAAGAAAGTCAAAATAGAGAAAGCGCTAAAATACTAGCTAATGCCACTGACACGCACGGCCTGTAAACAAAAGAAAATCAGAAATCAAATGAGGAAATACTGATGTGACAAGCAACATGAGTTCAGATGCAAGAAGTCTTGTATTACGAATACTGGGAACTTTTACGAAAAAAAAAAAGGCTACCTATTTGTCCTGTAAGGTGAAGGTGTTCTACACTTGTGGGGTCCCATCTGAACTTGATCATATAATTTTTCAAACCTGTTATGCTGTCCACATTCAATTCGCCCAGTACTCTTATACTATGAAAGTACAGCTTTCTTACTATGTTTCTTGCTGAATCTTTGCTATGGCTTCTGGTTGTTCTGTCACGCATCTTTCGAAGATGACATCATCATACAGGTTTAAAAACGTAAGAAGCTGTGATCAGGTCACTCCTTATTCTTCTCTCTCCTAAAGTGGAAAACATTAAGGCGTATAACCTTTGTGTGTTTGTGACTATTTCTATGTTACGGGAGGAGAGTTTTACACTCGAGTTGCCCCGTCTCAACCTTGAATATATGTACCAAATCTTTACTGTTTACACACACACACACACCAGACTTAGGTACCCATTCAATGATCTGTTGCGAGAGAAGCATGAACAACTGGGTTTTCTTTGTGCAGACTGCCCCGGCCAGGATTAGAACCCAGCATTAAGCGAATGTCTGACTTATGTGAAATAAGTAACCTGCCACTCCACGTCAAATATGTAGCATGATTACCATAAGTGAAAAATAAGCGTTCACATAATACGGTGTATGGCTGGTCTTGTCCCTATACATGAACAAAATGGTGCTCAAATACATTTCGTACGTCTGATGATGTATGGGGATTACCAGTCTTCGTAAACAAATGGTATGTCATTTGAAAAGACTGTATTAACTGACACATATAGGAATAAAG